>NC_050451.1:32622979-32922979 GCF_903995425.1 Onychomys torridus
GGCCTTCTAGGTTACAGATAGACCATGCCTCAGAGATGAATAACCATGACCTCCGCCTTCAAGGAGCTATGGGTGGGTCTATTTGCAAAGGCAGGAATATAAAGGATCCACAGACATGTTAGATAGGGGCAATGACACCACCCAGAGATGTCCATGATCTGTATGATCACAATGTTCCAAGTACTATGCTAAGCACTTGCTGTATACCGCACACTGCATTCTCATGAGCACATACAGATATTCAAAAGCTATATTCAGAGTCTTTTCGAGGCCTCAGGTCAAGAGGCTAGTGGGCAATGGAGAGCAAATGAATTGGTCCCCATGCTAACAGCTCTCAGTTGTTACACATCTCAGGTGCTAAACATGGGAGCAACATACAACACTGAAGAGGGACAAGGTGAGTTTGTTAACAAGCAGGTCAATACTCCAATTTATAATTATGTGATTGAGTGAACAATAGGAAGACTTAAACAAATGGTCAGTGAATGTTTTGGTTATTTCTGGATCTTATGGCTTAGACTAAGATAAGGCAGAAAGCAGTATTATGCTGCACTAGATTTTCATAAAACCATTAGAGAAATTAGAACATTGGTGGTACAAGGCGAACATAGAAAGTACAGGAAATGTCTCTCCATCAGTAGCTGAGGCTTGGGCTTCCCAGAGCTTCACTCCGCTGCCTTCCCACAATCAATGAGCTCAAACCTAGTGTCAATCCACCAGAGATGGTAGAGAATTCAACACCATGACTTGGGGAGAACAGCCCGGAGCCTTAATTAATCTGGGATTCTAGATTTGCCTGTTTGCCTGGAGGTCAAAGCAGGACCCTGGAGTTTGCAGTTACTCCTCCATTTACAAAGTCAACATGAGAAAAGTTGTGCTTCACTTGATTCCCCAGTTGTCTAGCAAAGGGGGAGGAAAAGCAGATCTGAGCAGATCCAGGCCCTAGCACCCTACTGTCTCACAGGAAGAGTCTGGCTCATGTTAACTCTCCAACTACCTAGTATGGGATGGCTAAACAGCCCCATTCATGTTGTTTGGACAACCATTCATCCATGTAGACCTCATACACACAGTGAAGAAATCCTGTTAGTTCTAACTCAGTCGTTTCCATAGGCATAAAATACCTTCTAAAAACACATCTCTACTGTTTCTAATTCATTTCAAGTGGCCGTGGCCCTCAATCTCTACAGTCCTGTCCCATCCTCAGGTACATAAGAAGCAATGCGTTTTTATTACTTACTGAAATTACTAGTCATTATTATGAGAATGGCAATATAAACAACAGCACACTGAAAGGCTTGTTAGGTCCTCAGTACCATGCCAAATATTTTACATGCAACATCTCTGACAGATACTGACCACTGCTTAGAAAACTGAGTCTTAAATAAGATCAAAAGATGCTGTTCAAGATGACCAGACAATACAAATTAAAACTAGGATTCAAACCCAAGCCTTCTGCTCCTTATCAGGTGCACTTAACCAGCATCCTATTGTGTCTCTGTAACTAAAGTTATGCCTGCACCAGGTAATAGTGTCTGTGGAAGTCTGATTTATGGTCATTCAAGTGCTCCCCTCATCAAGAGAACAACCAACAACAGATGCTGCTGAGTGTGTGTGTTTAGGAGGGTGACTCTTATACACTGTAGGTTGGAATATAAACTAGTACAGTCACTATAGAAATCTTATACAGTGTCTTCAAAGAGCTCAAAGTAAGAGTTAGGTGTAGTGGTGCATGAAGGGAAACCTAGAACTTCAGAGGCAAGAGAATCAGGAAGCCAAGGATATCCTCAGCTACACAGCAAACTTGAGGCCATCCTGGGTTATAAAGCCCTGTCTCAAAATGCAAAAAGCTAAAACTAGAACTATGATTATCCAGCTCTATCATTGTCAGGTGGCTACACAAAGAAATCTAAGGCCTCAAACATAGACACAATTGAACTTCCATATTTACTGAAGATTCACAATAGGGAAGTTAGGAAATCAGTCTAGATATCCATCATCGGGTGATGGATACATACACATTGGGATTTTCTTCAGTCAAAAAGAATGAAATTACATGATTTGCAGGAAAACTAATGCAAATGGTAGTCACCATGTGAAGTGAAATAAGCCAGACACAGAAAGTTTTATCTTATCTACAGATATACATAACACATATACAAAACCATGCCATACATATCACATGAAAGTGGGAGAGGAATTCCACTGGGGGAGGAAGGAAACCTTCAGGAAGGGGGAGGGGAAACAGAAAAGGATTATGGGATGGGTGTAAGCAAAGCACATGACACATATGCATCAAATATCATTGGGAAACTCAGTAAAAACACAGATAATAACTTTTGGAAGAATATAAAAATACACGAAATAAATACATGAATAAAGAAATACTATCTCATTTCTAAGTCCACTATTTTGATCATTTTATATATGGAGTGACATTTTCCTGAAGCCTGGAACCACCCGCCTAAGAACCGATATTAAAAGGAAATAAAACATAACTCTGCGCCAGAGAAGCCAATTTGGAACTCACTCTCCCCTTCACAGAAAGAAGCTAATTAGCTCAATCCAGCCAATGACCGATATTATTAAATGTTAGGAATTAAATGAAGATTTTAACATAAATAAATGAAAGAAAAGGCTTCCTGTCTACCCAGCCCTCCCACACACACCCTATTTTCTCCCCTCTGGACAGTTTGTTAATTGGATATTTTCCAAAGGAAGAAAGGAAGCCTTTCTTAATGTCTGATTCTTCAGATCCCAGTACCGTATTTTCCACATAATAGATCTAAATAATGGACACAGGGCTACATTAATTTTGTCCATGTTAAATATGGTTTCTGGGTTGAGTTTATTTGTAACACATCCCTTTGCCTGTGCCATCTCTCTCCTCTCCACCGTGTCACTATTTAGTTTGAAATTTCACAATATGAAAATGAACAAAACAAACCCTAATTATCTCCTGCAGGATCATAAAAAAGAACATTAATAAAATGTGGTAAATATCAGCAGTGATCATTACCAGGTCCACATCATGAGGAAATAAAATGCAGTGCCCCAAAGCAAGAAGGATTGACATAAGCCCGCCACCATTAGCTACATGCATTTGCATATGTGCTGGGCAAGCAGACTTAAAGGTAATCATAAAGGTATCTTTACTCTGCACTGGACAAAGATTTCAAATGTGCTTGGCTGTGTACAGACTCCCTGGCATCCATACAACGCCTTCTAATTTTTAAAAACACTGTCATGTCCATAACTTTGCTCTTCTGTTCTTTAAAAGCAGGCCTCGGATGTCTCATTCCACTCAACCATTTCAAGTGAATGAAGACAGGACCACCTGGCCTCCTTGGGCTCACCTGGGACTCAACAAATTGAGATCAGAACCCAAGACCCCTCGTGCCCATTAGGAACTTCCCAGTGAAACAGCTTTTCATTTAGAGAAACCCCATGGGCATCATGACAATCAAGAGACCTAGTTGTCCTACTCAAAGTCAAGAGCAAAATACAGTGAAAAGAGGTAAATAAGGAGCATTTTAGGAATGGAAGGACAGAAGGGCAGCAGATGTTATCCCATATCAGTGATAGGGAAGTGAGGTAAGAAACATTTGATGGCCGGTTTTGTTCCAGTACATCATCAGCAACACATATGGAGGGTAGAATGGCAAGGAAAAGTATATTTGGTCATGTCTAATGAGGAGGGAATGGACTGATCAGGTTGTGACACAGATTGCTCTATTACTTTTCTAGGAGAAATAAGACTTGAAGTACCAAAACGCCAACATAAAACATAAGCTTTGTTCCTCTCATAAAGTATCCGATATTAAAACTTTAATATACTGAAGGAAATTCAAGTACATTATCAGCTATTGACAAGTACTCATGGTTATGGGAAGATAAGCAAAAGACATTAGCCTAAATAAATAAATAGATTTAACAGCATGTAGCTGGGCTCTAATGAATTAATCCCCTAATTGGTCTTCCCTGAACTCCACAGCTGTCTCCATTAGGCCTTCCTACACAATCCATACATCAATAACAGGATGTTTCTATATCTAGGTCCCTGGCCCAAGCCATTTTGCCAGCCTTGACTATTCCTCAGGAAACATGAATAACCAAAGGACAAGTTGAAGTTCATCAGAAATAAAAGCCCTATTGCTGTGTGAGGAACACTATCAAAACCTTTGGGCTAAAGCCTGATAGAGGGACTTGATCAATAAACACTACTTTGAGTGAAGTTATTTCTCCGGACATAAAGGATACAGGAAACACTAGAAGTCAGTCCATACTATTTTATGAGCTTAAAACCAGACCCCTGGTGTGATGATGACACATGCCTAAAATTCCAGCATCAGTAGGTAGAGGCAGGAGGTTCATGAGTTTGAGGCCAGTCCTGATCTACCTCAGTCCTGTGCAGTGGAACCACAAATATAGCTTGATAACATTCAAACCTGCTAGCCCCTGGCAGAGAGTTTCTGATTCCCCATTTCTAAAGGGAAGCTTCAAATATCTACATTTCTAGCAAGTTTCTCAGAGGTACTGATATTGTTGGTCTGGGGACCCCATCTTGAGAACCCTTGTTTAGACCACTGGCTTCATTTTAAAGGAGACAAAACCTAGATCCAAGAAGACTTCCTTCTAGGGCCAACACCCAGTGACTTAATGTCTTTTGTTATGAATTTACAGATGCCACCACAAAGTTAGTATGCACAAGTCTCAACCCCTAATGGTTGAGCATGTGACTTTAGCTGGAACTAGGTCCTTGCAGTCATGAGGAATACTAATGCTGTAGGGTACAGTTTAATCCAGTTATACTGGCATCCTTATGTAAAGGGGAGACATGGACACAGGTGTGCAGACCGGAAAGTGCACATAAACACAAAGGAGGGGGAAGGCAGTGAGGAGAGGAGAGAGGAAAACAAAATATAGTTATAATTATACATGCCCAGGCACTGTGCACACATATGTGCATGCTCATGCATGTGCATACACACATACACACACAATGCCAAAATAAAAGTCATTGAGTGCCAATTTTAAAAATAAACCTTAAAAGTCAGAGGTTCTTCTGATTCTCAACATCTATGCTCCAGGATGTACCCTGTCCAGGGTGCAGTTGACAAAGCAATGTGGCAACAGGTCTCAGGGACCCCATGAGCCAATCACACTCTGACCAGCAACTCTGCTTACAGGATTCAAGATAAAGAAACAGGTGTGCCTTGGGACTGAAGAACAGGAAAGGCAGCAAACTAAGAAATCAGAAGAGCCTTGCTACAAGAATATTAGGTAGACATTAAAATACTTTTCATTAAGAATATATAATTACATGGAGAATGCATATGTTACAAAGCCAAATAGAAAGGCAGAATATAAATATCCTATATTAAAAAGCGGTAGGCTATTGCAAGGAATACATTAAAATACGAAGAAATTTTAATTGGAGGGCTTGAAGGACTATTCAAAGTATTTTTCCTTCTTTCTAAGTTGCTTCCTCCTTGAATAACATTGGTTATTTTCATGAGAGAAAAGACTCCGGAGGGGTGAGTTCCTGAGGGTCACAAATTCTTTGTTTGCCTGCAACTGTCCCTTCCATCAGGTGAGCCCCTCAGCACCACTGAGCAATGGAGCCACCTCACAGTTAACGAGGCTTGACTATTGTGTCCCGTTTCCATGTTTGGTGCATTCCTTAAGATTTGATTACAGCCAATTGTCCCCAGCTGGGCAGACTGCAACATGTGAACATGTTTTCCCCCTTTTCTGTCCCCAGTGCCTGAGGTTGGTTTCTGCCTTCAAATCTTTGCAAGCTGCTCTTACATAAAGAATGCTCACATTTATCACCCTTTGTCTTTTCAGCTACTTTCTTCTCTGTAACCAATTTCATTTTTTGTCTTCTTCTGTTGCCTGAGTGCCCACATTCAGCAGCTTGGAAACTGACTGGGATTACAATGGGTCTTCTCAATAAGGCCATTCAGGAGGAACTTCCAGTGTGTTCGCAGTTAGTGTGAATTGCCTCCTGTTTTCCATTTCATCTCAAGCTGAGACTATTAAACTGGAGGATGTGAGTTCTGAATGAAGATGTGGCAAAATGTGGGCATACGGTGGAGAGAAGACGCCATCCATGATGAGAGCCTTGGACATGCCGGCAATCAGAACAGCAGCGAATAGGAAGGTGGCAAAGAGTGATGGGAAGATGACAAAGACAAAACAGAACTCGAAGGCTCAGTTCTACTGGGTTCTTCCACTTGAATGGCCTATAGGCTCTTGTACTTTTTACAGGTGGCTAATTTCTGCAGGAGTCTGTGGTGAATACACTTTATGGTAAACCGAAGCTGCCAAAGCTTTAATCACATGACTCACAAATGAGGAGCTCAAAGCAAGGTAGGTCACATGAGTCCTTTGATAGTGAATATTGTTGAGTCATTGCTCAGGTGAGGATGAGCTGAATGTCCTTAGTCGTTTGGTATGTGTAAACAAATACATGTATATAATGTGTATGTATAGGCATGCATATAAATAGATGGGTATGCATATGTGTGCACACCTATATGCATGAATTCATGCAATAAGCTTTTATAATCACTTAGTTGAACTCTTGACTTGGTAAGGAGTCCAACATGCTTGAATTACATACAAGGATGTGTACAAGTGTCTTGGTTTTAGGAGGAGGGTGCACATTCCTGAAGCAGATTTTCTAAGGGCAGAGGTCACCATAAGAAGGCTGGTAGCTCTGACTCTGCCCATGCTATATCAGGCTGGACATGCTCACCTCGGTTCCTAACACACCAGGGGTAGGTAGCAGCCTTGTCACAGTAGGGATCTGCTACAGTAGATGCCCAGCTGGTTCCTTCATGCAAAATGGGCCAGCAGGTGAGACATCAGGATGGGGCATCAGGGTGGTGGGGACTCTGAGAGGTTTTCTCTAAGATCCTTCTGCCTCCTTCCAGGAGATAAGCAAGCTACTGAGTGCTCAGATCTGCCACTTAACTTTTAAAGGCAAATTCATATTCCCTACCAAATCCACATCTAGCTGTCAAATCCAGTGGCCTACTTCATGTCGGTCTTCCTCATTTCTTGAATATGAGTCTGCAACACTTTAGTTACCCTCCCCAATTTTCATACCACGACACTATGGAAATGTTCCAAGGGAAGAGTCCATGGTGTGTGTGTGTGTGTGTGTGTGTGTGTGTGTGTGTGTGTGTTTGTGTGTGTACCAGAGGCTGATATTGGGTATCTTCCTCAATCACTTTCCACCTTCTTTCTTAAGACATGGTTTGCAATGAAGCTAGACTGGCTGGCTCCCAGGATCTTCCTTCACCCCGCAGCACTGGGGCTACAGACACCCACTGCCTTGCCTGACATTCTACTGGAGGGAACGGGGATTGAACTCAGATCCTTATGCTTGCACAGCAAGCATGTTATCTCCGGAGTTGTGTCCCCATTTCATATCCTCAGAGGAAGAAAAGTGGCACTTGCATGTAAAATGATGGACCCATGCTAACACAAAAGCTTGCACATTTTATAATTGTTGCTAACAAAATAAGAGGAAGTTGAATTGACTAGAATGCTCTATGCCCAAACCACCTAGCCAGGAATCTCACATCTATTTACAGACCCATTCCATTCCATCTTGGTCTAACGGTTGCTTGTAGAGAAAGGAATGGAAATTAAAGGAAGTCTTGGTCTACTGAAAGCCAGAAACTAAGGTACTCCAACCAACAGCCTACCCACTGACCCTCCTCCTTCTCTCCCTCCCTGGTCTTCACCCTCACCAGTGGCATCCCCAGCCATTTCTGTCACCTGTGCCGTCTCTGGTAAGGCACAGGCTACAGTTTCAGTTTATAAACCTGTAACTTGGATACCATCTCCTTTTTGCCCTCTGCACAAGCCCATAAACATTCCCGGCTCTGGCTCATGACGGGTTTTTTGCTCTAATGGAAGCTCCCTCCTGGATATCCCCAAAAGAGAAAGATGTGTCTGGTAAGTGGGAGAGGTCAGAGCCGAGCACAGCTATTTATTACATATACTGCGACCAGATGGATCTAACTCATCCATCAAAGCCCTCGTCATCCTCATCACATTAGCTGCTTAGAAAAGCCTCCTGCTCTTTCCCCTCGTGGTCTAGCTCAGCCTCAGCTCTCCTCTCCTCTCTCTCTCCCTCTCTCGCTCTCTCTCTTGCTCTCTCCCTTTCATGCACTTTCAGGAAAATGAACCCTCTCTAACCCCATTGCTGTTCTCCTTAAATCACGGCTACCCATCACTCCGAGGCTATTTTTAAACTTTACTTTTATCAATACTCATCCTGTAGCTCAGGGAGATATTAAAACTGTACTGGGGCAAGGAAGGGCGTTTCTGACACTTGCTCCCTCATTCATCAGTTCCTCATAGGCCCGTTGGTGACAATGAAAAGATTTCACAATGCCGCGCAGCAGAAACTCATTCTCCTGCTCATCCATCACGCTCAACCTAGCGGCAGTTCCACTGACCTAATCTGCAATGGCTCGGCACCCGCCGGAGATTTCTTAAAGGCTCCCCTCATTGTTGTCCCTAACAAAGGCTAGGCCTGGGCCTTTCGATAAGGAGGCTAACTGGTGCAAGGATTAATGAAATAGCCCTTCATCTCCCAAGTCCTGGGTTCAAAGACTGCGGATCAATGAAGCCAAGCACCCACCCAACATGGCCTTGCTAAACCTGGGGAAATTCAGGGACCAATATGGGGGGCACCAGAGGATGAAGGGCCCCAAATTGTGATTGCTTTCAGCAACCCATGTCTCCATTCCTTCACTGACTTGCTTCTGCGCTTGGCAAACACCCTTTACATATCTACTATGTACTGAGCTTTGCTACAAGCACATGATGATGAGAAACTAAGTGATAATTCTAAGGACTTACTGCTCAGTGGAAGGAGAGGGAAAAAAATAACCAAAAAGCAAAGATATCTATGATAGCAGCTGTGGTAGATTATAAACAGGATTACAAGAAAGGCACTTGACAGTTTAACCAGAAACTACATCTCCCAGCTACCCCTGCAGCTCAGTGATACCATGTGATAAAGATTCCACTAATGGAGTATGAGTAAGGCATTGTGTGCAAGGTTATTATTATTGCCTTTAAAAAGGAAGATGACTCTATTTCCTGCTGCCTCTCTTTGTTCTGTGTAATAGAACACAGACCTCAATGGGCCAGCTTTCACCAGAAAGCCATTTAAGAGACTGTCAAATATCAACAGGGATGCGAAAGAGTAGAGGTCTTATATGACCTTGAACTGGTCGTGTCAAAGATCACAGCCTTGGCTTCAAGCAGTGGACGTGTGTGATGGAGGAAGTGTAAAAAAGGGCCCAGATATCCAAGCCTTTTTGGGCCTCCAGAGGTGTCTGAACGAAGCCACAGGAGAAGCCCTACAGGTCTTTGTGTATTTTGCAGTTAGCCTTAGCCCCATTTAAATGTCCAGGATGAGGACAAATGAGACCCAACTCAGAGACCCAAGAGACAAGTACGGTAAGCACACCTGATTGATTGAAGTGCACACCCCATTTAGCCCTTCCCCTCCAGCTTGTTCCTGGCTAAGCAAAACAGACTCTTCTCTCCGATGTTGTAGTTCTTAATGGTCCATGCTGGTCCATATGCTACCTGCTCCTTCACCTGTTCTTGGACAAGTCCCACTTCAGGTCCCTGGCATCTCCTGGGATTAAACATGGTTCTTCAAAGGTAAGCATCCTGTCTTGGCTCCTCTCTGGCAGGACTTTCAGCATGGGGCTAGGCAAACAATTTTGCACTCAAAAATATGAACCAACTTGCAAGAACTGAGAGGTCAAACAATATGGAGACACAGAGGGAACTGTGTGCAAACAAAATATGAGTGTTGAAAGCTCTATCTGGGGTGCTGTGACTTAGTCCTCCCTCTGGAATCAAGTGATATGGGTTGTGGCTTGGTTCTAGAAGATATTTGTCATCTTCCCAGAGCTGCATGCCAGCTTACAGTGTGAGGTCTGCCTGTCTTTGGAAATAGTCTTTGGACACAGGCCACAGGACCCTGATCCTGGCACTGCACTCCATGTTCTGTCCCTGGGCTCTGTACTCCAGGAATCATAAACGAAACTGGGTAGTCTGTTGGGTAGTCTATTCTTCATTCTAACTTGCCAGTGGCTGCAGGGATCAAGTTCTCTGCATCTGTCGGCCTGCTGGTTCTGGCTGTTCATGGTCTCTGGGGGGCTACCTCGATACCTTTGAGTCTACCCATCATCCAGCCACCAAAGGCAGGTAAAATCCCTTCCTTGCTTTAAAAATCTACATTTCACCAAAATGCACCAGCCAAAGAAGCAACATGGGGGCCCATTCCACCTAGACCATTTCTCATCCCTTAAAGCCCCCACACCACAGATCATGGAACATAACATAATCAAGGCAGCAACATCTCAGCATCTAGGAACTAGGGTGCAAGAGTCTTAGGGGGCATTTTCGATTCCTGCATATTGCAACACACCTTGTGGAAAGTTTGACTGTGAGAATGACCTCAGCAGTCTTCTGAGAAAACCCCGAAGCTAGATTAAGTCACATCTCTGGGCATTAATACATCATGATATTAAACAACCATAAACATGTTAACAACAATTGGATTGGTGTTTTAAACACAAAGTGCCATTCTTAATCCAAGCAAAGAGACTTCCAATTCCACACGGGAACACCTTCAGGAATCAAATTTGCATCAACAGTGAACACACGGGACAAGTGTGTCTGAGTTGGAAGCTAGGTATTGCTACCCCCACTCCATCCCTTTCAGGTGGAGTCAACAGTGCAGAGTCCCAGAAAGATTCTTCCCCCAAGGTCAAAAGCCAAAGACAAACTCCAGATGCTTATTGTAAAGCCTATACGTAAGGGAAGACATAACTCTGTCTCTTTGTCCTGTTAACTTCCAGGTGTGACTATTGCTACTGTGTGTGACACATGACCTTTCCTGCTGTGGGCTCTTAGTAAACCTTCCATTCAAAAGGTATCCCTCCTTTATCTTGTGCTGCTGTCACTGGTCCAATACTTTTATACAGTGTGATGAGAAAAGGCATGAGAATGTGAGAGACAGACGGACAGAGAAAGAGACAGAGAGAGACAGACAGACACATACAGGGAGACAGACACACACACAGAGAGAGAGAGAGAGAGAGAGAGAGAGAGAGAGAGAGAGAGAGAACGAACACACAAACATATCTGAAGCAAACAATTTCAGAATTTTTCTTCAACACTTATCTGCAAAATGGCCCATTTGATTCATGAACCTCTCTAATGTATATCATCAGTGACTGAAGGAGTTTTTTTATATGATTTTTGACAATTTAACAAGTCCTCCTGACAAATTAAATGGTTGTGTTGACAACTTAACTGTACTGCCAATCAATATTTTCAATTACTTTCATTGTCATTCAGAAAAAATACAACATGAGGTCACACTGTGGTAAAACCCAGGAAAGAAAATAAAACGAAGAGCAATTGGAGGGGTGGGGGCCAGAGGCAGGGGGGATGCACACTGGAAAGCACAACACAGCATCATCCACGGGAGTCGAGGGGACCAAGGGTTTCCGAGACAGGCCTGGAAAGTGGAACCTCCCTGGAGGGATGTTCTCAGGCTCCACAGTGAAGATTTTCCTCTTCCTATAAGCTATTTAAAAGTCATTAGATTTGAGCCAGGGATGTGTGATGTCTTATTAGGAGGCCCCTCTCTCAAGCACTTGCCGTGAGATAGGCACCATGGCAGCCACAGATCCCTAAAAAGGTCCTCAAGGACCACAGGTAGCAGCTCATAGCCTTTCCAAGGGTCGATTGGTCAGCCTGAAAAATTCAAGTCAGACATGATGAGCAGAGGTCAGCTTTCTTAAGCTTTTCAAAGTGGGAAGCAGCAAATCAATATTTTCAAATGTGTATTTATCATGCAGGAACAGAGGTCACCCATAAAAAGTCAGGCAAACACATAAATAGGCTAGCACCCTGCCGTCTAGAGAGTAGAAATGGACAAGATGACCTGCAGGTGAAGGAGCATTTCACAAAGGGTAGCTGTCTTTTAAATGATCACCCGCAGGAAGGAATTTGGAAAGGTTTCCTTAGTAATCTTAGTAATACACAAAAACTCTTTAATCCAGGAGAATGGCTTCCTAGCGATTCCCCTAGTGGTGTGACACGCCATTGCTACAATCCCCCTCAGGCCTATGTTCCCTGAATCACTGTCTCTGCTCTATCTCCTTCTGCCAGATGCTCTCAGCCCAGCCTCTCTGTTCCTCAGGCCCACCTCAGGATTTATTGATTCCAAGCTCCCTAACATGGCTGTCCACACACCCCTATTACCAGTCATTCAAGTCTGAACAAGAGTTATCTTATTATCCAAATAGTACACATACTAAGTTTTCTTCTTTCTTTCTTTCTTTCTTTCTTTCTTTCTTTCTTTCTTTCTTTCTTTCTTTCTTTTTTTTTCCCCTTTGGTTTTTCAAGACAGGGTTTCTCTGTATAGCTTTTGGGGCCTGTCCTGAAACTCACTCTGTAGCCCAGGCTGGCCTTGAATTCAGAGAAATCCACCTGTCTCTGCCTTCCAAGTGCTTGGATTAAAGGCATGTGCCACCACTGCCCGGCTCATCCTAAGTTCTTTAAAGTCATTTGTTCAGTCTCCAATGGAAGCTGTAAACCACCTTGGGAAAGAACAATGTCAACAATCGCAACACTCATCACTGTAACTGAACCAGGCATGGCAAACAGTATCACTTCAAATGCCAGCTCCAGATGATGGGTAGACACTGCTGACAATGACCCATGGGCAACATGACTCACTGAGACAGAATGATGGGCCCCTGGTGAGGTCTACCAGGGTGCACAATCACAAAGTAATCCAAGATGTGTTTTTCCTCTTTCCTAGGACTGAAGGATTAGGAGTGTGCCAGTGAGTCCTAGATAAAACACTAACTTGGGGAAATCAAGTCTACTTCCCAGGCATGAGAAACAACACCCCAGGAATTGTACATGGATGATAAAGCTCTATCTTCATTCACTCACTTACTCACTCACTCAGCACAAGAGGAATCATTGTGTGTAAAGACTGAAACCAGGCTATAGAGAGATAGAATAGACAACAGAATGTCTTTGACCCTAGTGAGGCTTACCAGCTCATAAGCAACAGAGGTGTGAGTGTTGGGTGAGCAGTGTAATTAATAGTAAGATATTGTCTTGATATTTTTCTATTACTATAAAACACCATGGCCAAGGCAATTTATAAAAGAAAGCATTTACTTTGGGGATTACAGTTTCAGGGGAGTTAGAGTCCATGCTGGCTGAACAAAGGCATGGTGGCAGGAACAGCTGAGAATTTACAACCTGATCCACAAGTAGGATACAGAGAGAAAGCTAACCAAGAATAGAACAAGTCTTTTGAAACCCTCAAAGGCCACTCCCAGCGGCACATTTCCTCTAATAAGCCACACCTCCTTTTCCTTCCCAAACAGTTCCATCAACACTGGAGACCACGTATTCAAATGGATGAGCCTATGGGGGCCATTCTTATTCAAATGATGACATTCCACTCCCTGGCCTATAGAAGCCCACAGCCATATCATAATGTGAAATGCATCAAGTCCAACTTCAAAAGTCCACATAGTCTTTCACAATCTCAACACTGTTGAAAAGTCCAAAGTTCAAAATCTCTTTTGAGACTCAAAGCAAGCTCCTAACTGCAACTCTAAGTAAAATAAAAAAAGCAAACTACATACTTCCATCATATAGTGTAACAGAATATACATTACTACTCCATAGTGGAGGAATAGTGAAAAAATACTGGACCAAAGCAAGACTGAATCCCCCTGATGGCAAACTCCAAATTTTACAACTCTATGTCTGATGTCAGTGGGCTCAGATGGTTCTTCCCTCCCAGCTTTGGTGCCTATGACATAGTTCTCTTTCTTGAGCCATTTCTATTTGTTGTCTACAGTTCTCCCCAGCAGACAGATGTCTCATGGCCCTGGCACCTCCAATATCTTGGGATCTTCAATGCAATACCGCTTCTTTCACAGATTTATGCTACTGTCTCTCTGGACCTCTATGCAGGGACTCCCCTGCCACACATCTGGCCTCAAGACTTCTCCTCCATGGTTAATAAAGGAAGACTCCATGACCCTTTACTCATGTATCCTTCATGACTCTAAAGCCAGAACCACGTGGATGACACTGCCAAGTTTGAGTGCCTACTTGGGGTGGAGCTGGGACCCCTTTAATCACATTTGCAGAAGCTCTCCACATTTTGTTGCTTTTTATGAGCTTAAAATTCCTTAGTTATTCTCTTTTTACAAATTGGAAACATTGCTGGGGGAAGGAGGGTCTTGCTCTGACAGTCCCTTTATCCCACTAAACATCAAACCATTCTCTAAACTTTTCATCTTTCGTCACAAACCATGGTTCTAACATGAAATGGTGCTATTTTGCTCCTCAAACTGTACATTTTATATTTCTTTTGTCCCCCCCCCCACACACTTTTTCTTTTCCACAAAACCTGCATAAGAGTGGCTACTAATTACCACTGGACAGACTGAAAAACAGCCGGTCTTGAACTCTCATCTGTCTAGGAAATTAGACTAGGAATTTAAACATATGAGCCTGTGGGGCCATTTTCACTCAAACCACCACAGACACCAAGTGGCCCCCAAAGAGGAGTTCAATTCGGGGAAATAGGAACCACACTCCAGGAGATGTGGTACTGATGCAGGACGACTTGAATGGGTACAGCGTGTGCTGGGCAGGATCATAGGAACAACATCTTAGGGTATCTGTCTGGAAGGGCAGAGGAGGTGAGCATGAGGACAGCCTTAGCACAAGAAAAGATGTAGGAGATGTGGCAAATGACTATCAGAATGCTGTGACCAGAGCTGGGTCTCATTAAGACAAGAGTTGCATGAATTCATAGAGAATGCTGTAAAGGAGGAAACTGAAAAGCCCAAATCTTCTGAGGACCCACCATAAAAGTGCAGACTCAGAGTCCTGAGCAAAGATTCTAAGGAGAATTCAGAGAGCTGAGGGCTGTTAGCAAAGGACTACGGGTGCCTCATCATGGGGCAGATGTAAGGAATAAGAAAATGCCTCAAGCCAAGCCTCTAAATGTTCTAACCATCCCACAGTTCCAAACAAGCAGGGGACCATCTGGTTCCCTGACTGAGGATGGCATTTTGGACAGAATTCTTCTAGACTCTGCCACAGTGGTTCTGAAATCCTTCCTTCTGCAGGTACCAAGACTAGACTCCAAGGTTTGCAGAAGAAAGTTCTCCACACCACCCCCAACGAAGTCTCAACATTATCACATGGCAGTCTTGCTGTGTTCCACACTTCTGCCCTTTTCCCAGCATCTTAGGGCCAGGTGAACATCCTCCCACAGCTCGAGGAAAAGGAGATGTGGACTGATACCCTCAGGGCAGCACACCCACAGACACAGAGACCACAGGCTGTTGGAATCAAGCATGCTTTACTATGGGTCATGGCCCTGTATGCTGCATCTGCTATGCACACCATCCCCACATCCACATGGAGGGCTCCTCTGGGGAAAGACACCACACTTTGGCTTCCTTGGGACAGAGACACAGCAGTTCTACTTTTCCATACTTCCTCTAGAGGTTCTTGAATTATATCACATGATCTGTCCCTCTGCCCCCTACCAAGGAAACCACTGGAGTCCATCTTCCTTTCCAGTTTTTTTTGATAACTGCTCTTTGAAGTACCAGAGCATCCTCTGGGACTCTCTGAGTACTTTTTCTCATCCTTTTAAGATTTTTACAGGAAGCCCTCAGGGCTCAGACATTATGAGGCATTGTGGAACCAATCACTTGATTGCATTGTGGGAAGGCACAGTGATAGACCTTGGGATGGAAGCCCAGATTTATGGACTCTCAAGAGAGGCACGTCCCAAAGCAAAGTCTCACTAAAGAGAAATCTTTTGACCAAGTGGCCAGCTGGTGCCAGTATTCTAGGGTACACTTGGCATATAGACACACAATTTTTTGCTGGTTTTTGTTTGTTTTTTATTCATATAACAAACATTGTTTCAGAATGGTATGTATGATACAGCCATTAAAAAATTTTTTAAAAAATGAAAAAGATAACCAAGCATGCTGGCACATACCAGTAGCAGAGACGTATACACAGAGAAGAAACCTGTCTCAAAAGAATAAAAAGGAAAATAAAGAAAGAAAAAATCCTAGAATCTGGTACATTTGTGTCAAAATGTAATATTCATATTCATTCTCTCTCTCTCCTCTCTCTCTCTCTCTCTCCTCCCTCCCTCCCTCCCCATCTGCCTGGAATTTACAGTTTACACAGAAAAAAAAGCCAGGTTCTCAAAACTTGCCCCACACCCACATTACAGGGAAACACACCAATGGATTTGGCTTCTTTCTGTTAACCATCAGCAATTATCTTCCTGCCAAAGCCAAAGTTAACAAATCCCCAATCCAGCAAAGCTGTATCACCAACCGGACACCAGCATCTTCTGACGGCAAGTAAATCACCAAAGCAGCCATGGGCCCTGACAGACAGATGTTCTGTCTCAGAAAATCCCAGCCTATCACTCAGAGGGGAAAGGTTCTCTCAGCCAGTCTCACGGAGAAGAGATTAAATGTTGCAGATTTGGTTCGTACAGTGGAAGGTAGGTTCTAAATATGAGAATTATTAATGGACTTTACCCCACTATTTTTAATCTGTTGCCAATTTATACTCGTCAGTTTTACCTTGGCCTGCCTTGTTGCCTGATGGGCCTAACAGACACCACCAGAGTGCTAGCCCTTACTGTAATCAGCACCAAGAACACAAGAACAATGTCTGTCAACCTAAAATATGGAGATGGTTTTGACACCGGCAGTTTTTTTTAATAATAAAGACTATATAATAAAAGATACTGCTAATATGCCCATCCTTACACTTAACAATAACTAACATTCATTTCATGATCTGCTACCTAATGAGGACATCAGTACTTAACCTGCCCTGGGGAAACAGTACTGCCTTATCAATGGGAAGGGGAACTTGGCTGGAACTCTCCAATAATCTATGTGCAAAACAGCATCTCTTCCTCCTTTGAAAGGACATGGTGTGGCTGGTGTCAGATTCCAAGACTCATCCTACACGTTGAGTAAAACAATCTTTCATCCTCATGATTACCAATCACTAGGTAAGGGACTAGAACTTAAGACATTATGCAAACACAACTGGAAAGATCTCACTTGGTTTATGAGATGGATAAGTGTCTGCGAAGAAGCATGTTTCACTGCATAATTTATGTCCTTCAAAGCCCCTCAATGAAGCCACAGCTGAGGCAGGACTAGTGGGGATCCCCAAAGATATCACTGCTCTCGATGAAAATGCCATCTGCCTGGGAGGATAAACTTATCTGTAGACTCCAATTATCTACTGAGAACATTGAAACAACCAGCTCTCAGATGCAGAAGAGACAGGCCATGAGGCAGGAGATCTGTGAATTGCCACAAGGATCTCTGCAGAGTGGGGGTGTCATTACCAGCTTAGTACTCTGATACTATGAAATGCATGTGCAATTTCTTTAAAAACAGCTATGGACTGGTTCCCTAACTATGTGTTAAGCACCAACCAAGATCTCTTTAAAGTATGTGGCTTAGCTTTCACAAGTGAGGAAGGAAATCATTTCATCTACCCTACAAGAGGAAAATTTAAGGATGTGCTCCAAGTCACTCCAATGCAAAATAATGTATCCAAGACTCAGTCATAGTCAGGCTCATCCATAGCTGAGATCAGTTCACCTTCCATGTCAGCACAGCTGTCTGTGGAGATCAGCCTCCTCTCCCCCTCACCTCTTGCCTACTTGCTGAGGACAAGTGTGATACCATCTGGAGATGGCTTCCTTAAGTAATATGTACAGACTGGAATAGGAGGGGAAAGGAGCTCAGAGGCATCCCCCATTGTCCCACGCCCAAACTGAGTGGCATCGATGAGACTGGATTCCAGTTCTTTGAGCCAATCTAACCACCAAATCAGTGTTCTCCCTAAGAAAAAGACCAAGTAGCCAGGGCTCTTAAAGCCTACACATAATGTTGGTAAGCTCTTAGACATTAGGTTGAAGCATGGGTCATGGGTGATCAAATTCGGGCAACGTCACATAATTCAAAGTTAGTAAAACACAAAGATGAAGGGCAGGGGAGTTGGGAAACCATCCACCTTCAGACAGAAAGCATTCTTACTCAGAGGAAATATCTCACTTCAATTTTATGCTAGTTTTACACCTAACCAGTCATGTGGTTTCAGGGAACTTTCCCTTCCTCCCAGCCTAGTGTTCTAGGAGATGTGAAGGCATTGAACCTGGAGTCTTAAGATGTTTCTTTGAGTCCTAAAACATCACACCATTGATCTGTGGAGACCATCAGACATTCTCCTGAGAGTATACAGTTGACTGAGGACAGTTAATAGAGACCATGAAAAGACAAGAACCCTATAGCAATTATGAAACATGTAAGAAGCCTGGACAAGAGAAACCAAGTTCAAGACAAAGAGAATGGGTAGGCAGGGCATTTGAATTTGGCACCTGCATCTTGGTAACTATGCCTATGGGTTAGGAATGGAGTCAGCCATGAGGAACCAAGGAAATTGCTGAGATAGTAGAGTTGTGGTAGTTCTGATTTCTGATTATCAGAATGGCCCTTTGTAATAAAATATTCTCGAAGCTTCTCTATCAGAAATATAGGCATGAGGACACCCTCACAATTGTCATAAATGTGCACTAATTAAGGACCTCTAGTCTCAATAGACCAAGCTTCACTACAATATCATTTGCATTATGGCTTTGAGCCTTCCCCTTCTGAGCATTTCAAAAGGACCATGGGAAGAAAGGCCCTAAAAGAAAGATGCAGTCCATCAAAATTTTGGAGGGGAACAAAGAATATCTTATGTCAATAATATGCTAACCACTTCATACATATTCACAAAAATATCTTACACGTCTATAACAAAATCCAGTGTACTGTTGCTCTGCCTTTCTTTGGTTCGGCCCACTTCGATCTGTCTCTGTCTCTGTATCTCTGGAGAACACAATCATTTGCTTTTCTAAACAAATTTTGTCAGTCTGAACGATTGTCAGTCTCTCTTCACAGATAAGAACCAAGGCTGGAGAGGTCCCCAGAAACCCACAATGATACATCCTCTGTAGACTGCTGGCAATTGTCAAGAGAAAGCCTGATCTGACCTAGTCTGGTGATCAGATGGCCAAACACCCTAACAGTCATGCTGGAACTCTCATCCAATAACTGATGGAAGTGGATGCAGAGATCCTCAGCCAGGACCCAGGTGGAGCTCCAGGTGTCCAGTTGTTGAGAAAGAGGAGGGACTCTAAGGGCGTGAGTTGTTGAGCCCAAGATTGGAAAAAGCACCGGGACAAATAGCCAAATGAATGGAAGCACATGAATTATGAACCAAAGGCTATAGAGCCCCCAGCTGGATCAGGCCCTCTGGAGAAGTGAGACAATTGAATAGCTTGAACTGTTTGCGAGGCATCCAGGCTGTGGGACTGGGACCTGTCCTTAGTGCATGAGCTGGCTGTTTGGAACCTTGGGCTTTCACAGGGACACTTTGCTCAGCCTGGAAGGAGGGGACTGGACCGGCCTGTACTGAATCCACAGGTTTAAATGAATCCCCAGGGGAGTCTTGGCCCTGGAGTAGATGGGAATGGAGGGGAGTGGATGGGGGGAAGGTGAGGGTAGGGGCGGGAGGGGGGAGGACAGGGGAACCCATGGCTGATGTGTAAAATTGAAACACAAATATAATAATAATAATAATAATAATAATAATAATAATAATAATAATAAAGAACCAAGGAGAGACTCTTACTGTGGAACATTTCCGTTTCCCTACTTGTTGAATACCCATAGCTCAACCAAGAATGCCATTGGGCAGCCTGAACAGTATTTCCTGAGCAATCTTTTCCTCATCATACTCCTCTAGGAGGTTCTGAGACCTTTAACACATCCACAAATCAAATGTCAACAGCCAAATGAATCTGCCATTATCCTTCCCAGGATTTATGGCTGATCCACCAATTCTCTATCTGGTCCTAAATCTTCTATTTATGAGGGAGGGGCAACCCCCCAGGTATAGCCACCATGCTCTACATCTCCCTGGAAAGGGTGGTAGTAATGTTTGGGGACTGGAAGAGTAGGGGAAGTTCTTCAGCATGAAAGTGTATGGAACTGAAACATTGAATAGTGGAGAGAGCGAGCTGGCAGTGTTAATATATTCTTATCTGGAGAGGAGGAGGACAGGCTGACATACCAGGCAGCCAACTATTTGTCCTCACTGGACCAAAAGCACTCAGTGGACCTATGGAGAGAAGAAAGCAATGGGCATGTTACCTGCAGTGATGCTACACCTTCAGCTGCCCTTAGTGTTTCTCCACTCTCCAAAACTGTTATTATCCTCTGACATCTGCCTTGCCAACTCTAACCAGTACTCTAGCATCTGAGCAGTTCCATATGCCAGCAGGCACAGAGAGGCACATTCACTGTGTCGAACAAGAAAAGTACTCAGACAAGTGTTCAAAACCTGCTTAGATATGATTCAGAATTTTCAGCAATGTATCAGCAAATGACTGCAGCAAAGTCGTGTCCTGGTAGATCTTACTTGCCTATCTCTAAGATGGTGATCTGAACCAGACAAGATTTTTATAAACTGGAAATGGCCAAGACATTTTTGGCCCACAGAAATTATATTTTCCCTCGCTGATATTTAAATATCAGTGTATGTATCTCCCATGAATAATCAAAAGACTTTATAGAGATACACTGATAATACTAGCTTATCTAAGAAGAACTTAAATTCAACATCCAGAAATGCCAGAATAATTTATACCAGACTATGCCTCCCATAAATAAGAATTGTGAATTTTAACACAACATGTTTTTAAAACATAATGGGAAGATACTAGAGAAAAACAGAAAAGCAGGCTGATACTAAATGAAAGTTGACCCTTAACAAATGCCTGTCAGGCACAATGGATAAAATATAAAGAGAACATTACTATGTTGTTGACTGGAAGAATTGAGGATGGATTTTGTCAATTATATGGGAGCTGGAAAGTGGTGGATTCCAGAGAAGGAGGCACCATAAGCATTAAAGAAACCATAAATAAGTTCTTGGATGCCCCTGAGCTTCGTATTTTCTGGGAACATGGTAAAACTCAATGAAAAGTAACAACCAGAAATCTGAAAGGAAGAAACAGATTCCAGATGCTGGACAGAGGACTGTAATTTGAATTCAGTTAAGTCAATTGTCTGCTAAAAGCAAAAACAAAAACTCCACACACTTAAAGAGAGAGAGATATAAAAGGAGATGCATTGACAAATGCTATTCATCCCTGTAACATATCATCTAACATCATTTAACTGGTACATTTTTAAAGTCAACAGTGCTACTCCATGATGACCAAGACTTTAGAATTAAACACACAATTTAAATACGTTTGAATAAACATGACAAAGTCTTAAGGCAAATTACATCTGTAATGAATAAACATATTAATAAAAGGAACATTTTATCAGAGAAATGAAATAATAAGAGAATCAAAAGAAAAAATTGGAAACTAGTAATATTCTATATGAAAAGTATGGATAGAAGACATGAATTTAAAAGAAGAATATAGAAAAGAAAGGGGGCAGTCCTATGAAGTTCAATCAACAAAGAATATGACAATAGGAAATAGTAAGAAAAATACTATAAGCAGTATACATATACAATGACTTGTCACAGAATTACAAATGGTCTAACACACATATAATTAGAGTACTATGTGGAGAAAGTAACATAAATGAGACCAGAAAAAGAACTACATTTGTATGGGTATGTACATACATATATACTTACACATACATATTTATACATCAATGGAAAATATTAAAAATTAAAACATGAAGACAAGAAGCTTAAATAAATTAATACAGCATAAATTTAGAGCCAAATATTGCTAGGAATATTACTGTCAAACTTCTGATAAATCAGAGACAAGTCTTGAAAAAATAGAGATCTTAAATATGGGGAAGCAATAATCAAAAATTGACAGCTAACTTCCCACGAAAAACCATAGAGGCTATAGAGCAATAGAAAGACATCTCTAATTGTCCTCTAGTAGTGAAGGTAATAAAAACCCAGCGTCACGTGGACAGAAACAGAATTTGTTAGGGGTTTTTAAGGTTTAAATTCTATAGGATGAAAAGAAACATTATCAGATAATTTTTCTTTTCTACAGAAAGGAGTGAAAATCAGAGGAAGTAGGATGTTGGAACATATTAAGATTTTTTTCTTCATTCAATTTTTTCCTTATAGTTTCACTATTTAAGCAAAGTTTGGATACTTCAACATGGAATAATTACATGCTTATGAGACACCAGATCACATAACCATGCCTGATCTGTGCAGGTTTTCATAAAGAATTGTTGAAAAACTGTTTGTGACTTGAAATTGTCAGCCCTGGAATACGATCCCAAGTTATTTTCAGCCCTATAATTCATGAAACCAAATAGCTATGTATAGTCTATTATGCATTAGTACTAATGAATTGCAAACAACTTTAAACAGAAAGGCTATATTTGATTTGAATTAGTATGTTAACATCTCCTAAGATACTACTGAGTGCCAAGTAGAGTAGGCAACCATGACAATTGATCTGTTACTGTTCACTATTCATGTTATATCTCTTAGCTATCTAGTAACAGTATTGGTCACATAACAGTTATGATTATTAAACAGACAGGAAGTCTATAATTACTTCTCCTGGTTAGCATCTATTTCTCCCTAATGATTTTTATGGAAAAATTAAATGCATGATTTTTTGAAATTAGACAGAGCCAATTCTATCTGGCCGTGTCATTTTTTAGCATTACATTTTGTAGCACTACAACAGTTCATATCCTGCATAATTCCAGATTCCAAGAAGATGAACTTTCTGAAAACTACTATCAGAACTCATAATCACAGAGAAATGCTTCTATGATCATCAGCTGCCAGCTAAGGACTGTGTTATAATCAATGTACTCAAATAAAGAGCCAGATCATAGAACAGAAAGAAGGAACCTAGAAATACAAGGTGCTACAACCAATATCCTTCATCATTCAATCCACTGTCAAAAAGTATACCCCGTCCAAATCCTCCAAGTCACCACTGCACTCCAATGGGGTTTACGTTGATTATTACCAATAAAATATAAACAAGATGGTATTCATAATATCAGCCTTAGAGGTGTACCTCTGAATAATTACTATTCAGGTGGATTGCTACTCATCCCTAACTTCCCATAAATGGTTAATGACCAAGTCTGTCAACAGCAGCTTCACAGGAACTGGGGTAAGTAGTTGACTTTTTATCAACTTGACACAAATCTAGATCTGGGAAGAGAGAATCTTAATTGAAAAACAAATGCTTCCATAAGATTGATCTGTATTAAGTCTGTAGGATTAATTGGTGGTTGGTGTGGGAGGGCCCAGATTACTGAGGGAGGTATAATCCCTAAGAAATTATGCTGAGCAAGCCATGTGGTATAATCTAGTAAGCAGCATGCCTCTGTGACCTCTGTTTCAGTTCTTGCCTCCAGGTTCCTGCCTTGGCATCCCTCAATGGACTGTGACTGAGGATATGTAAGCCAATTAATCGTTTTCCTCACCAAGTTGCTTTTTGACATGGTACTTTAGCACAGCAATAGAAACCCTAACTAAGACAATAAGATACAGATATAAGTGATTTGAGATACAATGTTATTACAAAAATATATTATTATTTCCTCTGTCACGAAAAGGCTATATTTAGTGTTCAAATATTTGGAAGAAAGATGGGAAGCATGTTAAACAGCATAGCTCTCAGAGCAGGCACCTGGGTTAACTGTCATGAATGAATGCCAATCACCATGTAGCAGTGTTTTGATATAATGAACATATCACCCACCAGATGTGGATCGCTGGATTAGTGTCGATATTTGTCATCAGAGGAACTAAAGACAAAGGTGATGGGTGTCCTTGTTAGCAATGACTATCAACCTGACACAGTTTAGAATTCATTCTAAAAAAGAATTCCATCTGTCTCTATTGACTAAGTGTTTTTATCAGGTTGATCTATGGGCAACTCTGTGAGGGATTGTCTTCATTGTTAATTGATGGAGACGGAATCCAGCTCACTGTGGGCAGCGCCATGCTCTGGGCAGATGGCCCTTGATATATAAGAAAACTAGAAAATCATGAGCTTGTGAATGAGCAAGCAGAGCAGAATTTCTCCATAGCTTCTGCCTTAGTTCCTGCTTCAATCCCTGTCCCAACTTCCCAAAGATGGACTGTGACCTGGAAGTGTAAGCCAAATATACCCTTTCCTCCCTATGTTATTTTTGGTCAGTACTTTCTCACAGCAACAGAAGGGAACTAGAAAAACTAGTGTAGTGGTTTAAATGAAAATGGCCCCCAGAGGGAGTGGCATTATTTGAAAGGGTTAGGACATCTGGTCTTGTTAGAGGAGGTGTGGCCTTGTTGGAGGAAGTGTGTCACTGGGGGTGGGCTTTGAGGTTTCAGAAGCTCAAGCTAGGCCCAGTTGACTCACTCTCCCTCTCTTCCTGCTGCCTGTGGATCCAGATGTAGAACTCATAACCACCTCTCCTGCACCGTGTCTGCCTGCATGACAGCATGCTTCCCTCGGTGACAATAACAGACTAAACCTCTGGAAATGTAAGCCAGCCCCAATGAAATGTTTTTCCCTCATAAGAGTTGCCATGCTCATGATATCTTTTCACAGCAATAGAAACCCTAATAAAGACAATTAGAAAGCCCCCAATCCCTTCTTATTGATGCAGATTAGAGTGAAAATGCCTGAGTCAATTCTATATATATCATTAAAAAGAAAGAAACCACATAAAGTGCATACATCACAAAAGAACAACCATAGATTTTAAATCTCCAACTATATCAATGTGACACGGAGTGAAAGAAAGTGAAAGAGAAGCCTAGTAATCATTGGTAAAATTCTTACTCTCGAGAAAAGTCTGAATACCCCTGTCCAGCATGAAGAGAAGATATCACATTCCTTGGTGACTGACAGGAGAGCTTGGGTGCTGTCCCTATGGTGTGCTAATTGGAAGTCTCAAGTCTGTACAAGTGGCCTGGGTGTTTTCCATACCTGTCTGCTCATGGGATGTGCATTCCCAGTGGCTGGCTCTCAGAAACTCCAACACCAACCAAGACACAGGTCTGCCCCAAAGGATGAGGTACAGGAGAGAGAGAGCACCATGAGAGGATGGCAGTGAGAGGTTAGCCTCATTGCTGAGTCCCATGAGCAGGTGAGAGCCTCCCTGATGGACCAAGGCCAGTCGCCAAGGAGCTTTAGAAAGCAGAGTGGCAATAAAAGCTTTACAACTACCCCTCTTTACGCTGAGTGTTCTCTTTCTAAATTAAAAGTCGTTTTCCATTTTTAACAGCCCCAACAATAACACTTTATAGAGCACTCTCTTTTTCACGGAGCACTTTATAGTCATTAGTTATTTAATCCTCAGAGGTGTCTCAGGAGGCCAGCGGGCAATGGACTTGCTCCCCTCTCCTTGCTCTGTTGAGCCCATGGGGGAGCCCACAAGCTGGCTGGGCAGGTGGCTGTGCTCCTATCATGGAGGTGAAGGGAGGGCTTCGCCCAAACTAATTGCATTTGCTGTGCTTATTGGTATTTGCAGAGCGAGGATTTTTAAAATTCTGTCACACCATTTTCACCATGAGAACCACTGCTTGCCTTTGTTCCCCCTTAGCAGACAGCAACGCGGGTTGTTCAGAGTGGTAAAGATTTTATTACAGCCTTCAAGTTAACAGTCCTTCCAAAATGTGTTTGTAGCCTGGAGAGGCAAACAGATATCACCAGTCCGTTCAGATATAACAAACTCACTCAATGAAATATCTACACAATGCTGAGGCATTTCTACTTCGCTTGGGTTGTTTAGCTCAGATCAAACCACAGACAATTTTAGAAGTCTCTACCTCCCATCCACAGCACATTATGAAATTTCCTAGCTGTTCTCAATAATTACCTCATTTAATGGATATTTATGGAACCCCTACTATGGGCAAGATACTGCTAAGTGCTACAAAGATACACTGTTACAGGTGTGTGGTTCCTGCCCTTGACCTCCCAAAGGCTGGGAGTAGAAAGGAACAGACAGCTTCTGCCACATAAAACAGAGAGTGAAAAGTACTAAGTGACGACACAGAGACATAATGCCACCCAGGCTCTCCAATGGGTGGCATTCCGAGAGCACTCACTCACTCACTTTCAGTTTGTGGAGCACTGTGGTGCCCTCACAGAAGAGAGGGTTTCTAGGCTGGACCTTGGAAACCAAACAGAGACTAGACTGTAGGGCACGAGACATATCTGGTGTCCTCACCATAGCATGGTACCAGGACAGAGACAGGCTGGAAGTGTAAAAGAGGGATATTTGGAACATTCTACATACCAGGTGTGTAGTATGAAGCCAACAAAGACATTTCCAAACTGCTTTATTCGAGAGTCCCTTGCCCACCCTAAACCTCCACTCTCCCAGTTCTTACTCTAGTGATTGCCTGCGTTGTTACATTCCATCAGCAGCACCACCACCTACCACCAGCATGTAAACCCCATTTAATTCAACTGCAAATCCACTGCACGCCACCACCTTGTGTACTCAATAAACACCTGTAGAATTAATTACCTAATTAACTGCCATGTTATAGAACCTGAAACAGTTCCCAGCCTTAGTTTCTGGAGCCATGTGGTGCTCTTTATTCAAACCCTTACTCTTGGCAATATGATTTGGGACGCCGAAATATAGCTTTCCTCTCTGGTACCTTATGTGATGATACAAACACATTAAGGTGTCATATAGTGACCAAATGTTCTACAGTCCTCTCTGAAGCCCTTTTTTCCCAAGGCTATGCAGCATATGGGCCCCAATGTCAAATATCCCCAAGTCTAATCCAACCCAAAGTCAAAGGAATGACCTCTCAGCAGAATTACTATAAGGTCGCAGCTGAAGTCAACAGGGGAGGAGAGAAAGTGCCAAGAGATGCTGAGAATTGGTTTCTTCCTGGGAAGAAAAGAAATAAAGCATGTTAGCTTTCTTCCCCTGATTCTACCCACAGTTCATTTCTTCTCAAGCATCCCAGTGAGAACTCTGGAAGATGACCCATATTCAAGCACCATGAGGTAGACCCATAGAAGAACTTCCCACGAGAAATGACGAATAGGGAGCAACCTCAAAAATCGAAAAGCTGGAGATGTACTTCCTGCCCTTGAGGTCACACCCATGAGAACTGTAAAAATATGAACACTGCAAATACAGATCTTTCCAAACAGCAACAAAATCCAAGGCAATATGGGCAGGATTCCTCAAAACTTAATGATGTTCTGTGAAATCCAATGGGCCCATTCCTTCAGACCCTTGTAGGTTTAAAACAGTACCTGGCCACAAACTCATAGCTGGGTCCATTCACACATCTCCCAGGGCCTCTGACAACTGGAAGGCATTTCTTCACCCAAAATATATTCTTAGGACAGCAAGGATAATTGAGACAGAATGCTAAGCCAGCATGATTTTGGGGAGATCCATCTAAAAAGCCTAATCACGGCTAATTCACCGTCGGAGGCCACCCTGGGATTTCATGCACAGCACCGGTTTCACTAAGGTAATTGGTGCTATTGAAACAAGCCCCAGCTCGGTAGTTCACAGCTTCCCTCCTCGCCTCTGGGCACGAAGAGGATCAATATTTGTTAGGATTGCTTCTTGTTCCAACAATGTGAGATTTACAATACTAGCTGGGATTCTCACTTTGTCTTCACACAACTCATCAGCGGAACCCAATTACTAACCTCAGACAAACAACATTAACATGAGCCTCTACGCTGCTTTATTGCCCTTCATCCAAGCCTCATTTCAGGGTCTTGAGGCAGTGCCACTATAACAGATACTACACTTTAAAGTGTACTCCGAGGAATAAATTCTCAGTCTTTCATTACTCGTACCTTGATTTACTTCATATCATCTTGCCGCTATAGACAAAGATAACACACTGTAAATTACAGCCATCCTGTCTTGTAGTTTCTGAGGTAGGGGGAAGGCAGGGAGGGAGGCTTTCGCTCCACAATTAGCAGTGGGGCCCAGGCGCAGTTGCTCCCACATTGTCCATGGTGAGCCGGGGTTTGTTAGGACCGTTCACAAAGCCTCTTCCTACCTTCCATGTTCCCCCTCTGTCAGAGAGCCTATTAAAGTACAGAAAGAAAAATTCAAAGCTAAATGAACATATGGTTCCCACTGTCCATTATCTCCCCCTGTTGCAAGGCTAGCTGCTCACATATCTTGGTTTTGAAGGGAACAGGGCAAACCTGTCCACTGAATGAACCTTTCTAGTCACCAAATTTTTGCTACTAGATGGTTTAAAAAAAAACACACACATGCAAACAAACCAACCTCCCAAATTAGCTGTCATTTTCCTGTGGCATTGGCTCTTTTCTGCCTTGAATCTTTGGCTAAATCAGAGCTGGCTACCTCTGCCTGGAATTTCAACCATCAAGAGTGCCCCAGGGCAGGAGGGCTGCATACAAACAGTCCCTGGAAAAAGTCCTCTGAGTTAGCTGTAGCAGTACCCCCTTACTTGTCCTACGCGTTCGTTCCTCCATCCTCCATCCTATTCCAGCAGCGGATAACTAAGAACATTAGTTTTATGGGACTTGTCAAGCTCAAATGAAAAGAGAGCTAACTTTAATGACACGGCAATTAATCGCCCCAATAGACAGACAGCTAAAAGACAAGATATTGACTTCATTAAGGATAATGTATTATGTCATTAAGTTGGTAGGGTCACCTTGTGTATCATACATGCCTGCTAATATATTGGCATTTTCCACAAATAAGATAAATTCAGATATGACTGATAAAGCTGATTAGAAAATGTTTAATCTAAAGAGGTTACTTTCCCTATACACCCATGCTGGAGCCCCAGGTGGAAGCGGAGTCGGTAAGGAACCAGCACAGGCCCAAGATTATCTCAAATATCAGATCTAGCTCATTTAGAACCCGGTCCTTTCCCCCCCTCCATTTCTACTGTGCAAAAGATGTCTCTGTGACGGAAGTTGGACGGCTCAGAAGCCCGAGTTCCAGGGGCATTGTTGCTAACCCGGTACTTTTTTTTTTTGTCTGAACTGTCACAGGCCCCAGACAAGTCAAAGGAAAACCTCCACACATGTGAGGGGTGACCCCAGGGGTAGGGGCAGGGGGCTTGGTGTTAACCCTGACAGGACCAAGGCCCACAGCCACTGGCACGGCAAGATGTCTCAGGATAGAACACAGCTCCAAAAGGAAATCATTCTTTGTAACAAGTTAACTTCCCTCCAAGGTTTATCTAAAGGGAGTTGTTTGGCTTAAAATAAAAGCATTTTTCATTTAGAGTATTCACAAATGAAGATACATCCACCAAAGCTATTCCTGGTTTTTGATCTCACATAAATAAAATGCAGTTTTTTTTATAAATTAATTTATCTCTTCAATGAATCCAGCACAAAGAAAAAAAATGAAACCATAGTTCAAATGTTGACTCAAACTGAAGAATTCCTACTGAGAGGAGCTTGTCATTCCCAGGATTGGTTACTGGTTCCACCTTACTCAGCGTGCTAGGCTTCTCCTTTGCTTAAACAGCATAGTTTTTACCCATTAAACTGAATGATGGTTTTATAACATTTCATTTGATCTAAGTAAAATGCTCATTTGCAATGCAGGGCAAAGTCCACAGCAACATGAGGATGAGAAATCAACCCAAATAAAGATTAGTATACAGTGGTAGTTACTGCATAACCCCCTGAAGTATGCGCTGAGTGGATGCTTCATTCTGAATGCTATGTCTGCCACATCCATACTGCATTCCCAGTACCCTGCCTCCAAGTGACGGTGTTAGGGGAGGCACCTTTAGGATGTGACCAGATCTTATGGGTACAGCTCTCATGAAAGGCATTGAGTCCCTTATAAGATCAGCCCCAAGAGAACTTGTTCATCTTCCATTATGTGAAGACATAAGAAGAATGTGCTGTCTATGGACCAAAGGAGACCATCTACCAATTCTGGACTTCTCAGCCTTCAGAATTATAAGAAATAGATTTCTATTGTTCATAAGATGCCCAGCCTATGGTAGCTTGCTACAGAAGGCTGATGGGCTAAGACAGAGCATATATGAAATACACATAGAAATACTTGTGAATATTCATCTATATATACAAATAATCATCCAAGTTTTACATTCTCCTCATAGACTTGTTTATTTTTAGTGTATGTGTATGACTGTTTTGCTTGCATGTATGTAAAATGTGTACCACATGTGTGTCTGGTGCCTCCAGAGATGATAAGAGAACATGAGATCCTCTGGAACTGGAATTATAGATAGGTGTGAGCTGCCACATGGATGCTAGGAAACCAGACCTAGGTCCCCTGGAAGAGCATCCACTGCACTTAACCATTGAGCCATCCTTCCAGCCCCCAAAATAGGCTCTTAAACAGAGAGCATACATGAGTATAATATTGGCTCCTGGCATTGTATGTCAGAAAAATAATCCGGTGACCTACATCTCACCCCTCCGAACTTACCCATTTTAAAGATGAATACATCAAGCTCCATGTTAACACAGGGAATAAGTTGCAATCAATAATTCAGTTCCATAGGCCTCTCCCCATACTTCTCTATACCACACCCCTCCCTAAACAGGCCCAGATTTCATTCCACCATACAGAAACTTGATTGTTGTTTATTGGAACATAGACACACAGTGCTATGTTCCATATGTGTGATGTCTAACAAACCAAGATTTTTTTTAAAAAAGATAACAGGAGACACCTTACTGAACTGGACAAGGCAGATGACCTAGAAGCCATTACTCTCTCCTGCATAACCAATCTTTTAAACGAAAAAGAAATGAAATATAAGCAAACATGAAAGAGCAGGCCTGCTCCAGTCTAGAGAACAGAATGAAACCTCTGCTCTGATGCCCGGCGTCAAATATGGCGCACACATCCAGCCACATTGTTGCTTCTTGTCGCTGTTACTGACATTTCAATAAGTGGCTGGCTTTCTTCCAGCCCTCACAGAGGACAGTAGGCCAGGCAGCAGCAGGAAGCCCCTCAGTGGCTTGGATAGACATCTTTCCAGTGGCCTAAGAAGACTCCCTGCTACTCCCGTCTCCAACTCCTCACTAATTACCCACACCTGCATCCCTGGGTGCCAAGCACCCCCTTTTAACCCCAACTCTCATCTCTTCTATTACTGCCATTACGGTTGTCAAAACCAGAAGTTTGGAAACCCTTCCCTGTGACCTTGGCATTTCTTTGCAGGCTGGATGTATTGGCATTTTTTTCCTCTGACTGCATCTCTTCTCATTTGTCATGATTATTGCTGAATTTTTCAACTGTCATTCCCAAACGTAAATCAATGGTTGTCTCCTTCCTCTTTGTCATATCTGCACGGCAAACAGCCTTTCCCTTCTAAATGAAGCTTCCTCCCTTTCCATCCATTAAAAGGGGCCTGTCTGCAGGAGAAGTCAATCCTTTGTCAGGTCATTGCATTTATCACACTTCCAATCAGTACCTGACACACTTATTCAGCCAGGTCTTCAACCACACAATCATTGTTCATTGTGGGGGGGCTCTGCTGTAATTTATTTATGCATGGTGTTTTCACTATCCATCTTGGGCAGTTTAAAATTTTTCACTCCTGCCTTTCTTTACCCCTCCATGAGTTGAAGGAATTGGAAGGTGGGGTGGTGGTAAGGGAGGGTAGTAATGAACAGTGGGGAAGCTAAAGAAAAGAACAAGGGCCTTTGTGCTGTGGACACAGCTGGGAGTAAGTTCTACAGAGCCAATAGGAGAATCAGAGGGTCAAAAGAAGTTGGGTCTGGGTTATGAGGGTCAAGAAAAAAAATGGTGTAGAACACAATTTCATGAAGCACTCCATGAGCATGAAGCCCCATGGACTTGTCTGGAGCTTCCTTTTGAGCAGGGTGATTTCAACTGTCATATAGCACTAACAGAAACCCTACTTTAACAGGGAAAGGACACATCAAGATTCTAAGAACTCCAGGAGGCTGCCTAGCTAAGAACACTTATACATATTTATACCTTTATGATGGCAGATGAAGGCACACACCCTTGGGTCCTTTTCCTTACCTTGGTGGTACTATCTTCCTTGGGATACACTTTTGTGTAGACTCAGAGCCTCAGGGCTACTGTTTGTTGGACAGCTTGCCTATGGCTACTGAGCTAATCAGAGGCTTGAGGATGGCTAGTTCTCTGAGTTTTAACTACTACCAGGCACCTTAAGAAGACACACAGAAGACATGCTTGCTCTCAGGGTTGCTATCACAACATTTAAGCATGGGGAAATAGGAAGGGGACTCCAGTCTTCTATCACATCCCTGAGGCTCCTGGACACACAGTCCATCCACAGAATATAATGCCAGGAACCTAAAATCATATTCTAGAAATAATGGAAAAGACTTATCCCAGACTTCTCTGCTATGGACATTCTGATGGAATGTCCTCCCTCCCATCAACGTACAAAACTATTTATAATGGATGGGTTCTGGGAATCTGATGATCCATTCTGACATATGCATAGCCAGAGCAGAATTACTGGTCCATCTATTTAATGTCTTTAGAACATCTTACAGGGGTGTGCTTTGCTGTCTGGACCTTCTGTAGCCATGGTTACTCTCAGAGTGACTGCCTTTAGCAAAGACTACTACATCTTATTTCTATTACGTGGCATGACTATACTGAGGTCTACCTAGAATATGTTCATGCTCTCAGAGTCCACATCCAAGCATGGGTGTAGGTATTCCAGGCAAGCCTTAAGCTATCTCCCCATTAGTAATGTATCAGAGCCAATTTCCATGGTTCAACTTGGAGTGACAGGTTGAGGGATGAAGAGTCTGGCAAATCTCACCGACCAATCTCCTCCAGCATCCTCCTGGGACATCCCAATATCCTTTCAGCCTGACCATTTGCTTGAAAGTGATGCTGCAGGATGGTGACAGCTCAGATAAGGTTCCTGTCCACGACTTCCTTAAATTCAGACTCACTGTCAGAAATGATAGCATCTGGCAGGCCATGTGTTGAAAGTACCTGTGATTATTTTAGAAAGGCAAAAACTAGAGTGTCTGAGAGTACCTTGAGTCATATTTCCAAAGAAAATGTCTGGAGAGTTGAGCAGAATTAACAGCAGTTTTTGACAAAAGAGTTTTGCTCAAGCAGCATTGTAGTTTACACACACTTTTTTCATATACCATTCACGTGGTAGTTTTCTTCATCCTTAACAGTCTACAGCATGATAAGCCATTCTAGACTTCCTGGATGTCACCTGTGGTCAACTGTTTAATGCCTACAAGTTACAAACTGTTGCATCTAGAATGACCAAAAAGTGATGAGTATGATTTAAAATAAATGACATGGATTTTTAGGGTTCAGTTTGGCTTGGTGGCCAGCTAATTTACTCCAGCTGGTAGCTAAGAAGAGTTGAGTTCTTTCAAATGGGAGGGAGGGGTCCGGACAAGTCATTTACAGCAGGTGGCTGGTTCAGCAAGGCCTCATGATCAAAAAGAATTCCATCAAAGTCAGAAATGAGATCCATGCCCAGAGAGCACGAGTGTCTAGTAGTCTTCCAGGCTCATAGGCAAGTACACTGCTCCAGTGCCAACAAAAGGCACTATGCATGTATGTGTTAGCATAATCAAGGTTACAAATAAGAACTCAGAGAAACTCATTGCTGGCAGAAGTGGTAACAGCTGTTCAAAGAGACACTTGACAATTTCTCAGTGCTTACAATAGTAAATAAAGTTGATTTCCTGGACTGTGTTGTTGTTGAGCTAAACAGCCAGCATATGACTGGACCCTCAGATGTTTTGTTGGCCAACAAGCTACAACATGGTGAATGGCAAGGAAGGCAAATATATAGTATTTTGTGTTGATCTGTGTGTGTGTGCACGCGCGCGCGTGTGCATGCATACCTGCCCATACACCTATAGAGGTCAAACGAAAGCATTGGTATTGTTCTTCAAGTGCTGTCCATCAGTTTTTTATATTTAAATAGGATTCTATCACTGTCTTGGGTTTGGCTGGCCAGTGAGGCCTAGAGATCTGCCTGTCTCCACCTCCCCAGTGCTGAGAATATAAGCACTTAGCAGGACATCAGTCCTTTCTGCATGGGTTCTGAGGATTGGACTCAGGATTGGACTCTTCTTGAGGTAGGCACAAGAACTGACCATCATATCTCAGGTCTCATTTTTGGTTCATTCTAATTGAATGAGTGTTAATTCCTATATCAATAGACAAACACTAGATATGACAGCTCAGCTAGCAGGGCAAGCTTGATGGGTAGAATTTCCTCAGGAACAAAATCAAGTAGCTTGATAATGATGAAGAGGGTGGTGTCATGCTCCTCAGTGAGACACAAAGCCTTTGTCTCTATCACAGTCTCACTAAGGTACCAGCACATCTGTGGACAGACCTCTTTGAAAGGATGGAAATGTGCTGCATTCTCATTTCCTGTTTCCTTTCCTTTCAGACCTTTGCCTTCCAACAATTGTGATCATTCTCAGGAGCATTTAGGCAATTCCCTGTCTTATAGGATAATCAACCAATCTATCATTTTCATCACTGTAGATAAAACTTACTTGATACACTAGAAGCATGAGTCTCTGTAAAGTTACAGGCATCCCTACAGCAATGTAAATCCCAAATGAAAAGTGTCTGACATGAAACACCACTTAATTAGAGATGACAGCATCGCCACACAAGCACTTATTTCTATGTTTAGGCAAGGTCAAATTTGGCAGTGACCATCCTGTCGCTTTTCCTTTATTAGGATGCTCATGAGGTCTGACATTGGATACTGTGGACAAGAGAATCCACAATGTCAATGAAAGCCTCACATCCATGGTCCCATGCAGCTGATTCCAACCTAAACAGAAAGTCAGGTTCTTCCACTTTATTTTACATAGAGCAGAAAGTTGTCTAATCAGTGACTAGAAGTACATGAAACAGTATCTTTGATCTTTGTCTGATGCCTAGGGAATGCCCAGTTGGCAAAACCTGGCAACTTGTTCTGTTGATACCAATGCTTTGGAATCTGACTGCATGTCCTCATAAGAATGTTCTAGTAATTTTTAAGGTCTTTCTCTTGTCTAAAACTATTTTCCTTTCTAAGAAATCAGTTTATAGAATCAAGCAACATTGACTCAATGGGCATTCCATTCCTAAATTACAGAGATCAGGTGTAGAGGTGATGGCTATCTTAGAAACTTTGACAAAGTGCCTTTGTGAGATGACACCTTAAGAAGGTCCTTGACCAGTACCCATACACTATAGCTCACATTACCATCAATCCAATAGCCATAACCACTGAAACCAGCAATATACCCATCACTACCATCTTTCCTGAGTTCCATACCTAGTAGTAAGTCCATTCGGTCATTTGGTCAATTGGTTAATACTTCCAGATTTCCCCAAATGGCTACACCATTCTATACACAACAATAATGTACACAGCATCTAGTTTCCTCTTAAGTCCAAATACAATACCAATAATTCCACAAAGTTGCCTTTAATGAAGCTTCAACTCCATACTGCAATAACCTGTCCTTACTCCATACTTACTTTAGTTGGTAAAATGTCAATTCATCTGCAACAAACTAATGGCTGTGCTAACTATTTGTACAAAATTCTGGTCTTAGGCAAAGAGATTTAGAGAACTATTGTGAGCTATATGTAGGCTATATGACCTATTCAAAGTGTAACACATATGTACTCTGAATAAACTCTCATGATATTCTTCAGAATAAAAATCAGTCAGCAGGAGCTAGAGAAATGGCTCAGCACTTCAGAGCTACTTTTACAGAGAACCCAGGTTTGATCCCCAGCACCCCTGTGGTGGCTCACTGCCAACTGTAACTCCAGTCCCAAAGGATCTGATGCCCTCTTCTGGCCTCAATGGGCACTGCATGCATGTGGTGCACATACATGCATGGAAAGCATCAACACATTAAATTTAAAATGAAAAACAAAATCTCTCAGCATAAGACGAAGCAGACTGACCAACAGTTTTCAACATACTGAGTCTTCATGGCATGAGTGCAATGTAACAAGATCTGCTGAGGTCCTAGGGTGGACACTATGGTCAATCCCCTAGGAGTATTTAAGAGTGACTGTACCATACCTACTTCCAATCAGCCTGTTTGTCGCAGACTTCCACTGTATCACAACATAAAGGAAGCCTCTATTAAAGGACTAAACAAGCACTTGGCCTTCTTCCTCCTTCTTGTGGGAGAGGGGGTAATAAACCCTGGTCATCCTATGTCCTTGTAATAGGATTCCAAAAGTAATAAAGCTGGAGCCTAGACAAATCTAGAATCCCAAATGACTAACACACAGTGTTTCCTAGCACACAACACTGGCCTTTGTCCCTAGAGATGGGAGGCTCTTTGAACAAGGGGTCTTGGGCAGTAAGGCAGTACACTAACCATCTACAGCAAATACCCCACATTATCCTTCTGCTCTGCAAATGATCAGCTCACAATCTTAAGGAAACTAGCTTCTCTGAGACTTCAGATATGAACCGACAATAATGCTGACATAAAGAAAACAATAGGTACCCCAAGAGGGGGCTGTGTTTGTTAGTTTTCTCATTAGTACATCACCAAATACCTGACAAGAAGCAAGAGGAAAAGTTTATTTTGATTTATGGTTTGAGAATATGGTCCACCATGGCAGGGAAGGCCTGGGGGAGGGAATGGCTCTCAGCTATACCAACAAGTGTGAGGTCCTCGCTCACATCTTAGGGGAAGGGTAGAGAAATGAATATTGGTGGTCTCCTGCCTTTTTTCTTTTCCCTACTTCTATCTACTCTGGGCCCCTTGTCCATCCATATTCAGGATAGGTATTCTTCTTAGTTGCATATCTCTGGAGACTTACTCCAGATATGATCTAAATCCCCTCAAGTTGAGAAGATAAATCATCCCAAGTACCAGGTACCCAGACCTCACAAGTATGACTGAATGCACCTCTATGTCCACCTGTGAAACCACATCATCGTCTTATACACAAAAACATGTTCAGCATCTGCACATATCACACATAGGAATGCAAACACTCATACACATGCACATCCACACTTGTACCCACCCATGTTCCCAACAGGCTTTGATGCCCCTTTTCTTCCCTAGGTACACAGTACCTTGTCTGTATTGTGCCTAATGCACTGTCCCACCACATGACCATCAGGAACCTGTCTCATCACACTTGATACTGGAGCTAAGACAAGACTCAGAGTGTTCCTGAAGACAACTCCTGCTTGCCATCACAGACCTTTGAAAGGTGAGACTCCTTATGATCTTCAGAAATAATCAGGACAGATGATTCTAAAATCTATTTTGAGCAGCACAATCTCATCTTGAGCCTTGCCCCATGCTAAGGAGAGGGGCACGCAAAGCCCAGTGTTGGTCCCCTCCTCAAAGCCACCCCAAAGTCCTGCCAAGGGAATGACAGAGCTTAAGAAAACACCCTTCATTTGGCATATGGAGGATGTGGGAGCCATGCAGTAGAATCAATCACTCTGGGCTACACAGTGGTTTGTGTCAGGGCAGGACCTAAAACCTAGATATACCGGCTGGAAAGCCACCTCTCTTCCCCTGCTAGCTGCCAAAGTACAGCCATCTAAATATCAGCATTTATATTAAGCATTAAATCCATTTTACTAAACAGTAAGTACCCTCACTGTCTATGATGCGCCAAGCTTTAGATGTCAACTAATTTGACTTACTCTCCCTTTCATTGCCCTTATATCTTGCTTAATAAGACATTTTATTCAGATACTGCTGAGGTAATAAAGGAAGAAGCGCGGTTGCCAAATGTACTGCCATTTTTATTTTGAGCTTCACTGGAGTAAGGGGTTATTTTCTTGTGAAAAGGATGAAATGCTGCTGCCGGCCTTTTAAATTGTATCACGCAACCCTGCTTTTGCCCAAGCAATAGATTTCCAGATAACTGCAGCAATCTTTGTGAAGTGTAAAAAAACAAAACCAAAAAAAAAAAAAGAAAGAAAGAAAGCAAAATAGCCAACCATCATGGACCCTACCTAGCCTCAACTACAATACATCAACAACCCCCTCCCTCACTATGTATCTACTGACACCCTCAACCCTCAGAGCTAAGAGGCCACACTTCACACATGCACACATATAGGTACATCAATCAGTTCTCTCCCTCTACTAGTGGGTCCTGGGGATTGAACTGAGGTCCTTGGTGGCAAGCACCTTTACCCACTGAGCCATCTTGTCAACCCTTAACCTAACATTTACTCAGTGGTCATCACAGGGCTTTTCCCTCGTTCTTACTTCATTTCATACCAGCCCTATGAAGTAGGCTGCCTTGATGAGGCCATTCAGATAATGATAATGAGGGACAGAGAGGTTAAGTAAGTTGTCCAAGGTTGCCCATTAGCAATTTGGTGAGGCCTGAATGAGCCGGGCCTAGTAGGTTTTAGAACTTGCACATAAAACTAGAGCATCTACCAGATTTTTGAATGGCTGAGGCTCTAGTGCTGGCAGACTTGGGTCCACTCCTACCATACTGCTTACTGCCTTCTGTGAGTTGAGCCATAAAAAACTTCCATGGGCTGGAGTTTAGGGCACTTGCTCACTCTCTGGTAGCACTATTTAGGGGAAGTTTTGGAACCTTTAGAAGGTAAAGCTTGGCTAATGGGAATAGATCGAAAGACATGGACCCTTGATGGTTCTAGTCTGGTCCCCATTTGTCATGTCCTCTTTTCCTGGTCTGTCGTGATGTGAGGAGTTACCACCACTTACTCCCACCACGATGAACACTACCATGCCTTCCCCACTATGAAGACCTCCATGCTTTCTCCACCATGAAAACCACCATGCTTTCCCCCGTGTTGAACACAGCCATGCTTTCCTCTCCACGAGGATCTGTAACTGTCTGAAATTATGAACCAAAGCAAAACCCCACCCCTTAAATTTTTCCTTCCAGGTATTTCAACTAGTATAGAACTGAGTCCTTAGGCAAGTAGATTAACCTTGCTAAACTTGACTTTCTCATCTGCAAAATGAAAAAACATAAGCATCCCTTGCATTGTGGGAAGCCTGCCTTCTTTCCTTCTTTTAATACTCAAATATTGGGCACAAGACTCCCCAGATGAATGAAAGGAACCTTAGATGAACAGAAACCTACTCCAGAACAAGAGTAGGAGTATCAAAGGATGTATGAGAGGAGTGGGAAAGAGAAGAAAGAGAAGAGAAGAGGGAGTTTTCAAAGAAGGTCTCCCCAGTCATAAGACACTCTGTGAGACACAAAGGACCCAGAAGCTACAGAAGAAAGCAGGCGTGGCTGCCCTGGCTGGAGACACAGTTTCTAGGGGTTAGATTATAGAGAAAATTTGTGCTTGGGATCTGGGTGGTCCTTGGTACCTGAAGAAAGATCAACAATAGATGGTGAATGTGGGGGGAACACATCTGGCTCCCTGTAAGAACAAACTTCCTACCTGCCCAGGGTAGGTTGGTTGGTGCTCCCCTGTGAGAGGCAGAGAGTCCATGCAGCTGGGATGAGGAAAGGACTGGCAAGTTCCATACATTCCAACTCTGAAATTCTTCTATTCAGAATCAAGAATAGCAGAAGAGCCCCTGAAGATACACTTGAGACCAGCAGTGTGGCTGCCTTGATGTTGGACTGCAGCTAGAGCGTACAACGTGAGCACTGGGATAAAGGTACCAGCATCCCTTGATCTCCCCAAATGGAGAAGACATTGCAGGGGTCCCTCTCAGTATCAGATAGAATTGGAAAATGCTGAAGACTCCCAGCAGAAAACCACAAAGCCCCCTGCCGTGGAGGCAAACAGTCTATTGAGCAGGAAGCTCTGCTGTTTACAGCAAAGTCACAGACCCAGGACACTGGAATAATAGTGGCATCCTGCTGTCATCCACAGACATGCTGTGCATGCAGAATTGAAGAATAGGGGTCCAACCTCAAACTCTCATTGACTCCCCTAAATACCCAGATGAGGAGCCCACTGATCAATGCCTGTTGTGAACATGTTCCACTAATTACAAGAAAGCAGGAAGAGCAGGCCAGGAGACTCCTCCCTCCCACCATGCCCCCAGGAGACCTGGAGCAGAGGTCCCCACCCTTGGCAAACTGCTTGTGGTGATACAGGATGAAAGACAATGGGGTGGATCACTGTACTGGAAATGCCAGAAAATGTGCCAATTGTAGAAAGGATGCTAGACACTAGTCAAAGGCTCTGCCTGCTACCCATAGTCTGTCCTTCCTTCTGCACCTGTCTGCATTCAGTGAAGACACTCCTGTGGCCTTCCTTCTTCAAAGACAACCCCATCCATTCGCTGTCACTGACACCCAACGGCCTTCTCTGAATGTCTTATGCACCCAACAGTGATGAAGAAAATACAGGCATTGACTTGGTATTTGCACTCCACAGACCTGAGCACACACAGCACACTGATTAGCAGCAGGGAGGCTGGTGCCAGAAGGCCTAACATCCAACATTCACTGGTAACTGTGTGACCTTCTTCAGTAATTCTGAAGCCTCTCTGCCTGTCTTCTCACTTGTACAATGGCAGTGCATTTGTGCCTGTATGTATTCGTGTGTGCACATGTGCTTGTGGGTGCATGGGTGTGCGTGTGCACGTAAGGCCAATGTCAGCTCCTCTTCAGTCACTCCACCTTACTTCTGGGATCAGAATCTCTCATTGAATCGAAAGCTCACCAATTTGGCTACAACGACTACCCAGTGAACTCTAGGCAGCGACTCCTCTCTACTCCCATCCCACAGCTCTAAGCTACAGATGTTGTCCTCATGCCTGACTTTATCCTGGGTGCTGGGGATTCAAACTCAGGTCCTTAGGCTTGTACTGCAAGCACTCACTTGACTGAGCCCTCCCCCTGGCTGTACAATGGCAATGTTAATAGGAACTACCACAACGGGTGTGTCAGGAGAATGAAAGGAACCAATATACACAGAAGCATTCAGAATAGTATCTGTCATAGGGTAAGTGCTTACATGTGTTGGCTCTACCATCTTTTTTCCCTTTACAGCTGATGTACGGGTTTCTTCAGGAGAAAATTCTTTCTTCAAACTTTTAAACAAAATCTAAAGCTATATTAGGGCCATATGGAGTTCAAGAATTTGGATGACTCTCAGAATGCATTTTTGAGGTCAGACACGCAGTATATTTTTGCTATGATAAGCTGTCAGATCCCAACCCCTCCCGGACTCCACCACTCTCAAACAAGCAGAGCGGTTAAATCGTAAAGACATGATATGCGTTATGGAACAGGGACTCCAAGGCCTGATATAAAAATGTTCATTACCAGCCAGGCCCCTGCAAGATGACCAAATTAACCTCACTGCCAGGAGTATATTAAGAAAGAATAATAAATTATTCAAAACCCAGTGCTGATGGAGCAAAAAATATTTATGGAAAAATCATCAGATTACTGCATTTTAATCATGATCCTGTTGTAGGGCTGATGAGTTAAGTCCTCCAAGCACTTGGGTGGAAGATAAGAGGGTCCCTCAGTGACTTGCTATCAGCATCTCCGAGAGCTTGGACCGCACACCCTGAGAAGAGGAAACAACTCAGCAGATGGGGCTGGAGATCTGCAAAGCCAGGCATCTGAGGCACCTGAAGGGAGGTGGCTTTGTAAGAAAGCCATCCACCTGGAAGCCATGAGGTGGTAGCCTCTTGAGAACCATTATTTCCTTCAGAAACACCAAAGCAGCCCTGGATCCTCACATTTAATTTGCTGTCCCTTGAGAATAGAGGACTATATATATATTATATATATACATACCTATATTACGTATACAGTGTACACACACACACACACACACACACACACACACACACACACACACACACACGCGCACACACACACGAAACAAAACTACCCAGAAAGCCACATTGAATGCATCCTCAGCCCTTCCCGCCGGCTGCCTTGCTTTCTGGCCCCGCCCCTTGTTTAATGTTTCTAACTTTATGCCATGTTCTCTTCCCCTTTCAGCACGGCTGAGCAAAGCTGACAGGCGGATTCCTTTGCTTTTCAGGGTATTAAAGCCACTTTCCCGCTCTGACAGCCTGTTCTACTCTGCCACCTTGTAGCTGTGGCTTCACACTCCTCTGGGCAGCCAGTCCTTCCTGACAGACCACTGTCACTTCCCATCACCCTCTCTGTATATCCCCTTCTCTCTCCCTCAGCACGCATCCCGACTTTCCAACCAATGCAATTATTTTTTTTGACAAGCCATCCATCAGTTTTAACTTTAAAAGCACTTTCTGCTGATATCCATTGTTAAGTCCTTTGCTTTTTTATGGGGCTTGCATGAGAGAATATGATATCAGACATTCAAACTACCAAACCATGTAAATTTACTTTGTTCTCAGCTATGTTTCCAATTTCACGTCCAATTTTTCGGTACATTATGCGTAGTTGTTGTGCTTAATATGATGTTGTCAAATCCCATTAAAGTTCACTGCATCGCACGGCTTTAAAAACAGGTTACAATTTGCATTCTATAAAGAAAGGAAGGAGTACGGTCTGAAGTCAAGCTGAATCTTATTAAAATTATCTGTTCAATTGTTACATTTGTAGATGGAGTAATTTTGAGGCATTAGCTGAGACACATATGAAAATGTCACCGTGCCAACTAACGACAACGTGAGCAAAGGGAAGAGCTGTGCGAAACCCAATAAAGCTCCTTGGCTGGTGACATCAATTTGATGATAATCCGAGGAAATGAATAAGGGACCATCCCGTTTGAATAGGAATTACCTTTTCTATTAAATCACTTTGGTGTGTTTCCACTTGGCCTGCGTCTCCATCCTAGGCCACAGCAAGTCTCTGGGGATTTGTTCTGATGCAGGGTGGGGAGGCAGAGGCTCCAGAAAGTAGAAGGTTAGTCCTTTGAAGGGCAGCTCCTTCCCAGGTGTCTTAAGATACCTTCAAAGGAGTCTTTAAAATATGAAGGAGACTAGAGGTCTTCCGGGAACCAGACACCCAAGGAAAAGCTATGCTTAGTTAAAAGCCAAGCTCCAAGTGCAGAACACTCAGGAGGGGAGGCAAGCAGGTGTTACAAAGGGGGGTGCTGCTAGGCCCCCCACTTATAGGAAGGGTTAGAGAGAGATTCGATTCATGACAAGGGATTTAATAATGCCAGATACTTTCTAGGAGCCCTGCTCTCCAGTAGAGGTCCTGTCTGGCTGCTTTTATCACAGCGCTGATTTCTGTGTGACCTGTCACTGGATCTAGTTTCTGATTTTAAAGCTATCCATCACTGGCCCAGAGCTGAATGATGCCATTAGGGGTATTATTAACTGAACCATTGACTTCATTGACTAGAACAAGTTAAATTTTTGTTTCGCACACAAAGAATATTCCCAGGGCAGACATCTATCCCCTTACACTGTTATTTTATTCAAGATTCCATAATTTTAATTTTTCCAATACAGTCAGTATTAGGCAAGCCACAGTGACAAAGAGTAAAATTCAGTGACTATGGAAGATGCAGTGGGAGACTCAGAAGGTGATGGCTGCTTCCCAGGCAGGGAGAAAAATGTCTCGTATGTTAGGTTAACTGCAGGCATTGATTCACTGTGTTGCCTTAGAAAAGTCACTTAACCTCTCTGGGTTGCCATTTTCTTATTTTAAAGCAAAGATCAATATTTCTTATACTTATTACAATAATTCCACGTGAAGGATTTTTTTAAATCGCTTTTTAGACAGGGTCTCACTATGTAGTTCTGGTTGCTTAGAATTTCCTACATAGACCCAAATGGCCTCAAACTCATGGAGATTTGCTTGCCTCTCTTTACCTTTGCCTCCCAAGTACAGGTATTAAAGGCATGTATGACGATGCTCAACCTAGTGCATTCTCTTTTCATGTGTGTGTGTGTGTGTGTGTGTTCGTGCATGTATGTGCTTGTGTAGGCCCAAGGACAACCTCTTGAACACCTTTGAGAACTATGCTTTGAGACAGGGGTCTGTAACAGCAATTAGGCATACCCAGGGACCCTCCTTTCTTTTCCTCCCCAGTTCTGGTCCAAGCCCACCTGAATTACTGGCATGTATTACCTTGCCCAGCATTTCTTAATGGGTTCTGGGCCAAACAAAGGTCATCAAGAGTACTCTACTCACCAAGCCATCTCCTAGCACCTCCCATGTACTATGATATATAGATATGATAAGAATGTGATGAATATGGGCAGCTTCATCATCACCCATCAATAACACACGAAAAAGCAGATGCCCAAAAGATGGAAAAGAAAAATGGAAAAGTCTTACCATGTGATCTTGGCTGACAATCACAGCAGTGTTTCAACTCCGTGCAAAAACAGTTTTCAGCTCTCATAGCAAAGCTGTCTATACTACACTGTGAAGAAGTTGGAGGATTCATCCTGATTCTGGGAAGAGTCCTGCAATGCTGTCCACAGGGAGTGGAGAGGGTGGTAGAACATGTGTATGTTCAGAACACAGCTGTTAATTCAGAAGTGCTGTAGCAAAGGTGAGACCTAAAGCAAGGGTGAGACTGGAGTGGGCTCCATAGAGAAAGAAGGCTTGCCCCACACTGGCTCTGCCTGATCCATAATGGCTGATAGGAGCCAAGCAGATACAAAGACTCCCAGCCCCTTCACATTTCATGGCGTTACACCATATTGGTATATCCATGATGGTGGTCCAACACACACAGTCATTTCAGTCTTCTGAGTCATCAAATAAAGTGGATCAGGTCAATGAAGGAGGAAAGAGAGCATAGACACTCATAACAAGAGTGTCTAGGAATTCTGCATTTTGAAAACCACATGTGTGTATAATAAATTTGAACCTTACTTTTTTTTGTCAGGGTCTCATGTAGCCTGGGCTGGCCTGGAACTTGTTACGTCACTGAGGATGACCTTAAACTTCTGATCCGTGCTGCCTCCCAGGTCCTAAGTGCTGGAATGACAGCCATGTCCATCCAGTTCAGTTTTATGCAGGTGCTAGGGATTGAAACTATGGCTTCATGCATGATGGGCAAGCATGCTACCACCCAAGCTATACGACTTTTGAGGAGCCTCATTACTAATCCAGGAAGTCACTTTGGGAATTTAAAAACAGAAGTGCCTATACATAGGTGCTTACACACACACACACACACACACACACACACACACACACACACACACACGTATTTTTTCTATATCTATTGAAGATCTCCAATATCTACTTAGAAATTCTCTCTAGACTGTCCCTTGTAAGAACCAAGCTTCAGGCTTCACTCTTGGTCACATGAAAATACTCCACAGCATGAGTTTCCAAGGTGAAAGGGGAGTTAGCTGACATCGCCTCCATCCCTCCCTAAATGGCTGGAGCAGTAACCACATGTAAAACCAGATGACACTTGGCACATCCTGATCTGAATTTGGATTTGTGTTCCTAAGCACACATGTCCTGTCTATGCCCAGAGTGGGAGCCCCTGGGAGCAAGAACCACATACCAAGCCACTTGACCTCTCAGGACTGAACCTAACACAAGGCTGAGCCTCAACAAATTCATCTGGAGTAATGTCAGGTGGTAACGATTGGACCTAAAATAGTGGGAAAGAATCAGGTTTCCAGCAACTTGGCATTTTTGTTTGCCAAATTTCACATCCTATTAAAGATTTAGATGTCAACGGCAGAGATATTCCTGTTTAAATATCTAAAGAGGGACTCCATTTGTTTCTCCCTACATTATTAATTTTATTGGTTTTAAAGTTATTGGATGTAAGAGGCATTAGACAGACCACACAGGCAAAGAGAACTTCCTTCTCTCCAGCAAGGTACTCCAGCCAAACAGGACAGTCACCTTCACAACTGTGTCTAGGAGCTGGAAGCATCCCTGCAGCATGCACAAAGAAGAACAAGGGACCCCCTATGCTGTTCCAAGTCATAACTATCTGTGTGGCATTTTCTGTCCCCTTCTATCAGGCTCCTGGAGATGGCTATAAAATCCCAGTGTCAGAAAGGATGGAGGAACTAGGCTGTATGTCCAGAAGTTCCAGATCCTAGCCTCAGCACAGCAATATCCAGTGACATAACCATCTTGGGAATTTCTTCTTGATCCTTTGGTGGACAGAGGTAGGCTGGGTAGATCCATAGCATGGACTTGGTAGCAGACAACTCTCAGCTTCCTGCCAATTCTCTTATTCCAGGATCATTGATATTGTCTTCCGGGGGAATCTGTCCTTTGCTATGGAAACATCTACTTGTTATGTATGCAGCATCTTTAGCCTTTTCAACATCGTGATCACCAAAGGATCTTTCAGGTACTGAGAGGAAAATTAAAACTTGCTATTTAGGAACAAGAAGAATCCACATGTTTAATCTCAACTCCAGACCACTGGATGGGACATATACAATCTAGGTTTACTGAGGGTGGAGTTTCTCCCCTGATATTCTCTGAAGGCCTCTAAGAAGCCAGTACTGAATCAGGATTGGTCTCCTGAAGGTCTGTATGATGAGGCCAGAAGCTATGGATCTGATGAGGATATATATGCATAGAAGGGCAAGAACCCTGGGACAACTCAGTAGAGAAATCAAGGCCTGAACAGCATGCCAAAGAAAACCCGCAGGCTGCTCCACGGCCAGTTCAAGGGACTGGGCTTGTGTGAGGCTAACATTCAAAGGTGGAGAGGAGGAAGCATGATGCCTCACTCTTTATGGCAATGTATCTTCAAAGATGCAGCCTCCTCTGGAGGGCCAGGGAAGCTCTTCAGGGACTCAAAGCAGAGTAGACTAATTCTGTACACTCAAGGCTGCATTTGCCTCTTGCTTGGTCCAAGCTGTACATCCTAGGTAATGCATAAGGAAGCCCAACCAATCCGAGGTGCCTCCTCAAAAGGAAGAGTCTGGCACCTTTGGAGCCACAGTTAGGGATGTGTTCAAGATTCCAAAAGCTTGTTTTCAGGTTAGATCTGCTGAATTTTTGCTAAATGAAATTCCCAGACCCCCTCACTGAGATCCCATGGATTCCCAAATCTTCTGCCCCTTCCTTAGTCAGAAGCACACCTAAGTTGGACCACACGTGTTCTGGCAAAGGGTAATGGTGAACAGGTTTCAACGACCCTAAAGTAAATACAACCTTTAAGGAGATACAAGACACTCCAAGAGCCAGGCTACACAGACCAGCCAGGAAAGAAGTATAGAGCCTCAGCTGCCTGCTTCTTTATCAAAGTCCAAATCTTCTAAGCTAGATTGGGCTGGGAAGCAGAGACATGCAGTGAAGGGTTTGAGCTGGACCAGAGGCAGGCAGTGATGGGTTTGAGCTGGACCAGCAGCACTGCAGAGGCAGGCAGTGAAGGGTTTGAGCTGGACCAGCAGCACTGCAGAGGCAGGCAGTGAAGGGTTTGAGCTGGACCAGCAGCACTACAGAGGCAGGCAGTGAAGGGTTTGAGCTGGACCAGCAGCACTGCAGAGGCATGCAGTGAAGGGTTTGAGCTGGACCAGCAGCACTGCAGAGGCAGGCAGTGAAGGGTTTGAGCTGGACCAGCAGCACTGCAGAGGCATGCAGTGAAGGGTTTGAGCTGGACCAGAGGCAGGCAGTGAAGGGTTTGGGTTGGGACCAGCAGCACTGCAGAGGCATGCAGTGAAGGGTTTGAGCTGGACCAGAGGCAGGCAGTGAAGGGTTTGGGTTGGGACCAGCAGCACTGCAGAGGCAGGCAGTGAAGGGTTTGAGATGGACCAGAGGCAGGCAGTGAAGAGTTTGGGCTGGGACCAGCAGCACTGCCGAGGCATGAGGTGAAGGGTAAAGGGCCATGAATTGGGGTCGGGGGCAAGATGCACAGCTTTATATCTTGCCTCTGTCCCTTCCAAGTTCTAGGGCCTCTATCTTCCCTCTAAAAGGGACACATCCATGACCTCTTTCCTAGGGTCCTCGTGAATATGGAAAGTGTTGATCTGCACAACAAGAGGAACCATTGCTCAGCCATGCAATTGCTCTCATGGCAGATGCTCCACACCAACTGTGTGGCTCTCTGTACTGGCCTCTCTCAACCCCACATTATTTAGGGAGAGGTCCGTCTTACCCCTGCCTATTGTCTTCATGCATAGTGCCTCAGTTAATCAAGATGTGTGAACTGAATGGGTGAGTAAAGGCCAGGGTGGAGCAGGCTCCCAGCACACATTCACCTGCAGATGCCTTCTGTCTCCCAAGAGAGAAGACCCCACCTCTTCAGCTGGCTCAGCACTCCCCACTGCTCACAGCTCAATTGGAAATCAGTACTGGGAGGCACCTTAACAAACCGACTGCCCAGGTTCAGATCCCAGCTTTTCTACCTACTCATCAACTCTTCTACTTAATAAGTAGCACTAGAGTGCCATGTGCTAGCGCTCCTTATCCCGATGACGTTGTTAAATCCACAGAGCAGGCAGTCTGAGCTATGGGGGACAAGGAGGAACATCTCACAACTGGGTCTATAACAAGAGAAACTCAAGCTCATGCAGACGTGTATGTCCAAGGTTGATGCTCCAAGTCAACTCTTTTCTCTCCTATCACATTTACTCCCAGTGACTGATTCCCTTTTTAATTCAAGTTCCTTCGGAATCTGCTCTGTGAGGCATGAAAAACAAATAACCCCTGGTGGACCAGTGTCTAACCGAAGTCTAGTTGCCTCCAAGGCTCTTTCTCTGCCCTCTTGCCTGGTACAGCGCTGGTTCAAGGAACTCTACTTGGTAACAACCTCTTGCTTATCCAGATGTCACCTCATTCTGACTAGATCACATCCTGATGCAGGAACCATCCCCTCATGCAGAAGGGGCATTTTGGAGGAGCTGAAGAGCAGCTAGACAGCCAGCTGTGGGGTCATAGGCAGCCAATGGTTATGGACAATGGGGAGTCATGTTTTCCAGAGCAGCCCAGCCTAGCCTGAGAACCAGAACATTCCATGGGGCAACGGGAGATGCCAGCAACTCACACCCTCTGCATCCATTCTCCAGCAGGGGGCTGGGTTGGTAAGACTCCTGGCTGAGTTTCAAAAACAGAGAACACTGGATTTGTTTCTGTCACATAGTAACAGGGGAGAAGTTGGCTGGATGCACGCACCAAGATGTGGCTGACATGGCCACCAGCCCCAATTCTCACATCCACTGTAACTTACCTGACAAAAAGACATTCCCCACTTAGGAGCCGTCCCCACTCCTTGGCAGAGGAGAGTGGAGGCCCTGCCACCGCTTCTACACAGAAGATGGTTGCTAGGTTTATGTAAATACCATGGAAACCAGAGCTGTAGCAAAGAAAGACTCACAGAGAAACAACTTAACATGAGGTCAACAAGCCCCCTGACCAAAAGCGGATATAGTGCTTAGTCTTCCACACACAGCCCACTCTGTTTCCCTTCCCAACCCCTAGGCTAAAAGGCTAATGAGATTCACAGACAACATATGAAATGATGGAATTCTCCACACAGCTCGATTCCTTTCTATAAATAATTTTAAAACTATTACCCAATAATGTATTGTAATAAAAGAGCTGACAGGTCCTTGCTGAACAAGCAATCACCAACATGTTTTCACACCTGGAGATGGAGAACTTTCTTATTATGTGCCCCTGGTGGTTTTTAGGTGTTTCTATAAAGCTGTGCCATTATTTATAAGCCACGGGTTACTTCACGTCACTGGATGCTACAATTAATGAAAACTTGTTTTGAAGGCTCAGAAAAGCGAGGTGGACTAGAGGGTGTGTGCCAGGCAGCATTTGTGGAGTGGGAGTCACTTTTGTAAGTCATTTGTGTCCTGGCTGATTGGGAGTGGGAGTCTTGATGTTAATGGAGGGACAGGTGGCATCATCTTCAGACACAAAGTAACTTCCTAGGGATGGCATTGGGCAACATCCCAACCCACTCTAGATGAGCTATCTTTATCGCTTGTCTCCATATCTATCACCTCAGTCTGAGTAGCCCCTGAGCTCTGGGAAGCCCAGGCAGCAGTAACTATATGTTCTGGGTTATCTCAAATGCTAAGTACTGAACTTCTATGTCCAATTGTGGCTGAACATCCCCGGTGTCTACAGGAGCAGCTCATGGGCACATGCACCCAGGGATCACCATGCCCATAGCTAAACTCCTTCTCCCTTCATAGCAATATGAGGGCAGAGGGGGACATGAGACACACGGGGAACTTATAGCCCCTTCCCGAGCTGCCCTGTGCTTCTGACTATCATTCATACCCATAGGACCCACTCCACTACCTATGAAAACCTACCCACGCTTCTGAACCAGATGTCACAGTCCCTGCTAAGGAGCCTTTCCAGATAGCCACTGTGTAATGGGATCACACTCCCAGCAAATCCACAGAGAGTGGCCACCTGCATGCACTTTCTCTGCTCTGACATTTCCACCACTTACATCTTCATTTTGTCCCCCTGCAGACTGGATAAGGGGGAAACCTCTTAAGTAGACCACAATTCACTCTCCTTTATAATACCCACAGGACTTGGCTTCTGTCTTGGGTAGTAGCCTGCAAAGTGAAGGAATGGCATCCCAGAATAGTCTGGAAAGTGCACCAAAATGACCTTAGACAAGTCGCTTACCCTCTCTGATCCTCATCCCCCAAACTGTTAAAGAAAACAGCTTAGACACAAGAATTGCCAAGGTTCTTGCCAGCTTGAAACGTCTCTGACATTACGACACGGAGCTACAGCATTTGAGCTGATAATGACAACCGGGTCACAAAATAGCAACTTGATTTCTAATGGGCCACTGTGTTTGTGTGTGTGTGTGTGTGTGTGTGTGTGTGTGTGTGTGTGTGTGTGTGTGTATGTGTGCACGTGTGTGCACATGCATGCATGTATATGTATGAGTGTATGTGCACCTGTGTGCCTGCACGGTGTATATGTGTGTATGCATGTGTGTGCCTGAATGTGTATGTGTATGGACGTGTTGGTGGATGTGTGCGCATGTGAATTGAGAGCTAATCTCAGGACTTCATTCTACTTCTGCCATTATATTACACTTTGTTAATCAGAAGCTGCACAACGTCCCTCAGCTACAAGAGGAGGCATCGCCCCATGCTTCCCAAACAATGCCTGTCTACCGAATGGCAGTGAAAATTACTAATTACAACACTGCTCATCCACTAAGAAAGCTATCTGCAATTAAGGGAACAAATCACACTTAGGAATCAGCCCAGTTTACAAAGAAAGATCACTTGAAATGGTCACGAAAGAGGTCAGTGGGTTATGTGACGTGTGTCACATTCCATGTGACGTGTTATGAAACATCCTAACTGACAGCAGAGCTGAATGTATTTATGGCTGCAGTATGACATGTGGGATTTGTATATGATGTTTCATGAGCATTGAGGGGAGGCAGAACTTCTTCTTAAACACTCCATTCTTCTTTTTAACAATTCACAATTCTCCACATATTTCTCTTCTAGCTTGGGATAAAATAGATGATCAACTATTACTATATTGTAGTAGATCAACTATTACAACTATAGTTGTTCTCATGGACTGCAGAACACTAGAACTTGCTTTTCCTCCTTCCCTATGTTGGTACCTATTGCCAAGTTCCCTCGATATCCCCCTCCTTTCCCTTTATTTAACTCTAGTCTATGATTCTCATTTATGAAATCAACTTACATTAGCTTCTCTATATAAGGAGACATGTGTTTGTTTTCTATGCCTTCCTCCTTTCTTTTAACATAGTATCTTGTTCTATCTGCTTTCACATAAGTGATCAGTTTTCCTTCATTTTTATTGCCTGATAATATTTCACAGTGCATAATTATTGTCTTTTGATGTACACGTCAGTTGACTCAGCCATGGCTATTGTGAATCCAGTTGCCATGAATCTGGCAGCACAGGTACCTCTTTGCTATGCTGACTTTCAGGGACACCTTGCCCAGGACATACCAACCACAATTTGGAATCTATGAAAGGAGACCAATGCACCTTCAATCTTATCAGAAAGGGGAGCTCTGTTATGAAGAGAGAGCTTTCACTTACCCAATCATGCTCCTTAACTTAGGAGAACAAACTAAAACCGTGTCTACTGAAGTATGTCCATGCTCGTTCTGGGAAGTTGGCTCAGTTAACAAAGTGCTTGCTGTGTGCAAGCTTGCAGATGTGAGGTTGGATCCCATGTAAAACGCCAGGTATGGAAATGCATCTCTAGTCCCAGCTCTGGGAACGTGGAGATGGGCACACCCTGAAGTTCATTAGCTGACTAGTGGGGCTGAATTGGTGAGTGAGAAACCCTGTTTCAAAACATACCATGGAAAGTGACAGAGGAACGTACCATGTTGATGCCTCACTCACCTCCTCAAACACAAACACACATACAGCTACACATACACATGCACATCCTCACATTAACATCTAAATACACCACACAGGCATAAAAAAAATACATCCTCACACGCTTCCATGGCTGTGGAAGTGCTGGATAGGCTGCCCCTCTGGGTTGCTAGTGCACAGGATAATGAAGTCACGAGTTCAGTTTTAACCTTGGAGCACAGCACAGCACAGCACAGCACAGTATTCTGAGTCACAAACACCTACTATTATAAACTAGCAACTCTAACAGTTGGAAGGTGCATGGCAGGGGAGGAAGTCTTCCTTTCAGCTGCAAGTTGCTCTCCTTTTCTGATCCTCTTACAAGTGTGTATTGCATGTGTTTTGACCATTTTTGAAAATAAGAAGGGGGAAAAACCTAGGAGAAATAGAAAAAGGGAGAAAAAACCACAGGCATTTTTTTCACCATGGGCCTTTTCCTGTCCAAGGCCCCCCTTTTTTTTTTTTTTTTTGGTCTTTCGAGACAGGGTTTCTCTGTGTAGCTTTGCGCCTTTCCTGGAACTTACTTGGTAGCCCAGGCTGGCCTGGAACTCACAGAGATCCGCCTGGCTCTGCCTCTCAAGTACTGGGATTAAAGGCGTACACGCCACCACCCCTGGCTCCAAGCCTCTTCTTTATGAGCACCTCTGAAGAAACAGGGAGAGACAAGATGGTGCTTCTTGATGACAGGGACTGTCAGTGGTAAGGCAGGCAGAGAGGGATGAGTCCTGGGACTGTTTACTCTCTCTCCAGTAGAAGGAACAGGGCTTCAGAAGGATGGTGCATAGCTAAAGGATTTGCCAGGGAAGCTGAGCAAAATGGAGCCTGCTTCCATAATATGGAGAAAAAGCTCAAACCAAAATTGACTCTTTGCTAGGGCCACCCTGATGTAGTATCTGGATGCACAGGTGACTCCTTGACTGATGGCCCTCTGTGTACATGTTGATGAACTCACACATGGGAACTCTAACATTTCTTTCCAGTGCTGGAATCCTTTAGCTTCCTCTAGTGCAAGGAAAGGAGCCAAGGTCTGGAGACACCCCATCTGGCCCGGCATCTCCATTTTATACAGGGATGTACAGCTTAGGGTCACTGAGAATTTGGGAATGCCAAAAGTGTTCTCATCTCTCTTAGAATCAAGAGGAGGCTCGGGAATGATCCTGCAGAAGCACGAGGGTCTGAGTTCCAATCCCCAGCACTCCTGTAAACAGAACAGGCGTGGCTGCAAACACTTGCAATCCCAGCAGTGTAAGGAGCAGAGTCAGAAGGGTCACGGGAACTTGCTGACTGCCAGGCCAGCTTCGGGTTCAGTGAGAATCTCTATCTCAAGGGAACATGGGGGAGAGTGACAAAGGACACTCCGTGTCCCCTCTGATCTCTGCTTGTGCACACAGGCATGCATATACCAAGTAAATAAATAATAAACAAAATAACACAGAGATCAATTAACTTTAGGACAAATAAGCTGCTTTAATTATTATTATTATTATTATATTAGTATTTATACTACAGGATCATAAAAAGCAACTTTTAACGTTTCTATCCAGGCAGGAAGGGGCCCACAACAGTCACAGTACCATCCTGACACTAGATCATTCCTGTCCCTGGGTCCTTGTGTGCACTGTCTGAGATAGCTCAGTTCAACCTTCCCTTCCCTGGAGTCTATTCATTCCTTACATGTAACTCACCCTCCCTTCTCTCATGATCATGTCTAGCTGCTTTGAACACTTCTTTCACTTTGGTTGGATATTCAGCAGCAATCTGAGGCCACATTTGTAGCACAAATGTTAAATGGTCTTTTAATTAAAAAAAAAACAAAAACAAAAAAAAAACACTGAAGCCAGAAACAGAAATTGGGGTAAATACTGAAAGATCAGAGAGACAAAAGAACAAGCCACCTCTTACCTCTAAGATTCCTCAGCTTGAAAAGTCTTCTTCAGCTGTAAGAGTTTAGTTCCTGTCTCCTCATGCCTTCTATACCTTTCTCCACCCACCAACATCATTTCCTGTCTCAACTTTGCTAGTGCTGGGATTAAAGGCTTGTGACTCCCAAGTATTGGGATTAAAGGTGAGGCCACCACTGCCTGGCTATTTCTCTCCTAGACTGAGTCAGTCTCATGTAGTCCAGGGTGGCTTTGAACCCACAGAGATCCAGGTGGATCTCTGCCTCCTGAGTGCTAGGATTAAAGGTGTGTGCCACCACTGCCTGGCTTCTGTATTTAATCTAGTAGCTTGTTCTGTTCTCTGATCTTTAGGCAAATTTATTAGGGTACACAATATATCACCACACTACAGCCATTCATACTTAAATTTCTGCTTGTTATGTATGTGATCCCTGCTTCTTCACATTATCAAAAGGGACACTTGCTTACACCAGGGTTATAATATTTGTATTGTAAAATCTACACACCCCAGTCTCACATTCAAATAAACAAACAGATGCACCTCACATTCTCTGCAATCACAGGCATATACCCCGCCCTTCCATTCCCTAACACTGTGCCCTACAGACTCTGAACCACACCAGAAACTTAAATTTTTCCAGCTGTGGCTCACATTCCTCCTGCTAACAAACCTTTGCCAAAGCTGTCCCCTCCAGCTAGAGATGCTCAGCATCCTAACAAAAGCCTTAGCTTTCCTAATTCAGATGTAACCTCTTCCAAAAAGTCTTCCTAGATCCCTCTATCTGGGAAGGATCTTCTACTTTTTTTCCAGAGCCCCAGAACTCCTCAGCACCCCTCTCAGAAGCCTTCTGCCAAGAGAATTTGTGGACTATGAGATGCACCTCAGTGTGGATGGTAAAATAAAGATTCAAGAAAAAGGACCTTGGAGGATGAAGGAGAAGGGACACATAGCTAATATCAGGTTCATAGCACTGTGGGCAACTGGAGTCTCCTGGAACTGGGGAACCACAGGAGGCAGGTAGGGCAGATGCACCTGGGGCAACCCCATAACAGAAAACAGGGTAGTGACCCACCAGCTACTGTACTCACTGGCACAGATGCGTCTTCTCTTGAGTGACATTTCTAACCCATCTTATTCCAGGCAAAGGAGCTTTAGGGCCATGCATTGAAAATAGTAATACTGCAGGGGTACAGACACACACCAGGCTTCTGCTGCATACAGCCTGCCTGAACTTACTCAGCCTCAAGCACCCAGCAGGATTCTGGGCTGTCATAGATACTCAGCAAGTATTCACAAAGGAAACCATTTTTAAGTTCTTTGAAGGTGGGGTATGCCTTTTATTTTCTGTCTGGCGCCGTAGATCGCCTCAAGATAAGAACTCAAATCATACATGCTAACCGAAGAAGGCTTGAGTGATTTAACTTAATCCCCCACCTTCTGACTGAGATCAAGCCACATGAATTGAACTCCCATTTCATTTGCTGTTATGTCTAGTTTGTACATGCTAATTCATGCACACACTCCAGACCAACCCCAGGTCTTGTGAAGCTTAGCAACGAATCCAGTGAAGAGGTTAAATAATCTCTCTGGAAAACGTGCCAATGAGCAGAACAGCACAGAAATGCTAGAAGATTCTAGACCATTCCTGAATGTCTTAGACATTTCCACTGGCACCTGTGCCTCTCAGATAGTACTACTGTATTTAGGAAATAAGATGAGAATCTACCAGGGGGGCTACAGTTCCCTCATCATATCTTCCAAACTTCCTTGCATTCCTTTTGTGGAAAGGGTGCACCAAGAAAGTGTCTAGAGCCCGGTCATAGCCAAGGACTCAAACAAAGACAAATTATGTAAGCCTGAGCAACGGCATCAGGCAAGAGAAGGACAAGCCAGATTTTCCAGCCAATTTCAGAGCAGACCAGATGCTCTGCATCATTGAGATATCTGCCTTCCTAGGACACCAGACATAGGTCACCAATCACTCATCCATCTTTATGATGAGTTGTATTGTCCAGCATACTCTTTCCAAAAAGTGCTTCTAGATGGTGAGGATGGCCCAGGGTGACTGTTCATGCACATCAGTCCCCACAGCCAACCCAATCTCTTTCCTGAACTACAACAGAAAGAGCCTGCATGCCATCTTGCTCCAAGCAAGGAGCCAAGCAACTTGATGGTGTGTGACTTGAATTTTGTCCCATATACCTGAGTTTATTGAGACTGGGTATTCTTAGACCTGATAGGGAGACCAAGAATTTATGAGCATGACTCAGCCATTATGATATGCTCCAAACTACATGGCTAAAAGAGTGTAGGGGACGTGGCTTCCCCTCAAGGCTCTGTTTCCTGCTTACAACATCTTGAATGAATCATTTCTCCATGGGCCCCCATTTTCCCTTCTAGAAAATGAGAGATCACCTTTAAGTCTGTTCTCTTTCACGCCACATACTAGAGTTTATTCACGAGTGACACAGCATTCGGTGCTAGTGTCCTTGCTAAGGTATTTACATGTAGATAAGGGAATTGAACTAATACCAGTTTTTCCCTAAGATGCTGTTAGAGTAAAATACTTCAGGATCCCTGCTCTGATGGAAAATGTGTTTTGTATAGCTTTAACTAGAACAAGAAACTAACAAAGGAGATGAAGGATTTGAACCTAGCTCTTTAACATGAACTTGATTTTACTCCACTCATCTAAAAGAGCCACACAGGAATTACTTTGACCACCAGAGGGCTTTCCACACTGACAAAATGCATTAAGAAGACAGAAGATGGTGAAATTAAAAATTAGAAGGTTCTGAGTTACACTGTTGAGGTCTATAAAGGACTGGGCCTGAATTACGTACCATTAAAAAGAAACCTGAGGCGTTTCAGAGTTTGGCATATTTCTCTGTATACTGATAGAAAAAGTTGCCATTCTGCCTAAATGTCAGGAAACAAACAAACAAACAAACAAACAAAGAATTTGCCCAGGGTGTGAAGTTAAGAGGAAATTTCAAATGACTTGGCACAGTTTTCATCATGCCCCTCAGTGATTAGTCCCCACATGCTAAAGCATGCCTTCACCCTTTGTCTTCTTTGATTAGGAGTCAGAACTTCCCACAAAGGTAGGGCACACCATTCATGTGGACAGGGAGGAAGAGGGATGGGCTAGAAGGTGGTGGCCCAACAGTAGCCTTCTGCTCAGGAAGAGGAGGACAACTTTGGTGAACCATTAGCCAGCCACCTCTTCCATAGTGACCGCAAGTGAAACACCAGCCTGAAAACATGACCACACTCAGAAGGAAAAACATGGCTGAGTTAGGGGACCACACCCACCCCCAGAAAATGCAAAAATATGTAAATAGAACTACAGAGATGCAAAACTTGAAATTTCCCTATAGGAATTTTCATTGCATTTTATCACTATAAGCCAAGCCCCAAATTACTGATAAACAAATGGCTGAGGTCAACATTCACAGTATTTACCAAATGCCTGGATCATCCTATGACGTGGTATTTGGTGGAGAGAAAAGCAACACAAAAATAGATGCTATATTAGGGGGAAAAAATCTTCCTGTAGCCATTTCTGCACCCTAGATAGCAGCCCAGAGGCCCGAGGCTAGCAATATGCACACGGATGGCAATGGTCTAAGTCATCACTGAACATTAGCCTCTCTTCCTCCTCATGAGGGAAAGACAATTCCCACCATTCCACAGTTTCCCACGTCAAGTGTGTCGCTCAATAATAGCCATGGGAAAACCTGGCAAAATATTCATAGTCCTCTCCAAACACAGGATGGCCACGGGGTGGCTGGATAATTACTATGCTAGCTGGTGATTCATCTGACTCAGGGCCCCATTGGTGCTATAGACTTCTAGAAAAATCCTCATTGGTTAAACTATGACTCCCCTACCCGTCCTCAGGGGTCAGGCTCAGAGTCAGCGGGTAAGTGAGGGAGCTACTTTGCCTCTGTGTACCTCAGGGCTCACACTGCTGAACTTCAGGACAGTGAAGGTGACACCACCGAGTCCCTGCTCCTTGAGGGATTCTGAGATCCGATTTCTCCTTGCCAAGTCTGAGCAACGGCACTGGAAAGGGTCACCGTGGTAACCCTGCCTTCCAACGCAGGGCAGATAGGAGGAGGTAACCTCTGGCTCTTTGTGGAGGCTCCATTGGTGCTGTAAAGTAACCCCACAGTCAGTACCAGGCAATCAGTCTTTAGTGTCAGCCATAACCTTCATAAATGGGTTGGTAAAGAGAATCCCTTGTTTGTCACAGGGAAGGTATGATTGATGCGGCCTAGGAGTGAAATGAAGCCACGGTGACCATCTCAATAACATGAACAGCTGCCAAATATTCATTTAGCCGAATGAGTTTAGAAAACTTTGAGCAGATTGCTTTCACAAGGCTGCCTTCAACAAAAGGAAACATAATTAACGAGCTAATATCAGCATGTGTCTGGCTAAGCTAATGAATATCAAATTACACAGAAACTTGTATAAATCATCATTACCCTGAATTTTAATTGAACTTGCAATTAAACATGACAAATTTTATATACACTAAACCTTTAATTTATACTTTCAAATAAGGAATAATTTATCATTTTTAGTATTTCATAGTTAATTTCCCAATATGTGCACTTCTAATTAACAAGGACAGACAGGCATTTAAACACACACGTGCATATGTGTGTGCGCGCATACACACACACACACACACACACACACACACACACACACACACGAGCACAAGCACTCTTACAGCTTCATTCATAATAACAATCTTCCTTTTGTATACATTATGATGTCTGGCATCCAGGAGTTGGGATGCTAAAGAGCCGACTAGTAAATGCTAGAGAAGAGCACAGCTGCCCCTCTTCCTGGGCTCTCTCCTGGAAAAGACTGCAACCTGGCCCAAGCATCTTCCTGACAGGCTCAGCCTTGCAGGCCCAGCTCCAGTTAGGTGGAGCACAAGGCCTCCCTGGCTAGAAAATCAAGACAGCTTGCATTTCAAAGAGGCACCACCTTGGAAACAAACTGCCTCGCTCCAGAGTTACTGCCAGGCCTGTTTGTTTTACCTGGCCAGCCAGTAATGAGTGTGCTCCATGCAAGGATTTGTATTTTATTATTATAATTACGCTACCATTATAAACATACCTCGAGCAACCTCAGCATAAAAGGCAGGGAGTACCATTAAAACACACATATAAATACACGGGAAACAAGACTGGATTGTAAAAGGCCTGCAACAGAAACTAATTGCCTGTGCTTTGCCCTTAATCCCAGCCTATTAATATGGTGAGCAGTGTGATATACTTTGCTGCATGCTGGGTACAGGGCTAATGCTATCTGGTTAGGCCTCTAATTGGCTGTGTGACCCAAGGCAAGCTACTTCACTTCTCTGGGCCTTGATGTTGGAGTGGGGGTGAAATAAAGCTAATGAAGAGAATTGTGTTCGTTTTCAATGTGCAAAGCTCACTTGAAGAAAACAGCTATCCACTATAACAGCACCATCGCTCTCTATGCTGGCGCCAAGGACAGACAGACATGTCTGAAGACACTCACACTTGTGCCATGCTTCTTCTGTAAGGCAACAGTCACAGTGCATACAAGTGATAGATTCCTATTTTCTCATTTGGGAAGTAAAGGGGGCAAGACAGATATTATTATCACCATTTGAAAGATGAGAAAATGGAGGTGCTTGGGAGTCCAGGCCTCGAAGCATCTAGTATGAGGCTTTTCTAACCTTACCATACTGCCTTAGGGCACCTTCTTTTCAGAAGAGGCTGAGGAACATGTAAGGATCAAAGAAAGCTTCAGCTGGAGGACCACAGTGACATGCCCAGTCCTCCCATTCCTGCCCACACCCAACAGACTAACAGTGCAGTAAGAGAGGCCTCGAGAGAGCCAGGGAGCCATTTCCAAGTGCAAAGCACTGCCACTCTCACTGTGTGGACAATGCCAAGAGACACCGCCACTGGATTAAGGACGGAAGAGCCAGGAGAGGTGGGACTTGGTAAGGCTAGCCTCACTATCCCCTTCTATAGTCTCTAGAAATGTGAGAGAATCCACAGAGGCTAGGGCAGGGATGTGGTTAGGGAAGAGAGAAAAATAGAGAGAGTCCTTCTTGAAAAAAAAAAAAAAAAAGAGCCCCGCTTCATTTCACTTGCAAATTCTCATTTTGCTTTCTTGCAAGCCTTTACCACAGAAAGCCAAAAAGAGGCAGGAGAGAGACAGGAAGTTTAATGCATTTTTTTTCCTGGAAAATAGTGCTTGTTCCTGCCTATGAAGCAAAGGGACAAATATTTTCACACATTATCAGATAGCCCAGTGAAACAGCCTCTGCCAGAATTTACAACTGAAGGCTACCAGAATTTACAACTTGTGAAACCGTGCCTGTCCGCATTTCTCATTATGCTCAGAGGCTGCAGACAGTGTGTGCACTTTCCTCGCCCCTCCCCCAGTCTCCTCTCCTTCCACCACCCTCTCTCTACTTCCTAGTTCAACCCTGTCTCAAGTTATCAACACCCTCTGGAGAGATAAGGCTCCTCTCACTTACAAGCTGTCACCAATAATCGAACTTTCAAGCCTCCATCTCTAAGAGAGACTCCCTGAGCCACGCAGGTCACAAGAATTAACTGCCACCAGTCCTGGCAGAAAACCTGGCTCATCAATCTGTAGCCTTCTCGTCATAATTAGAATAACGGCTTTGAAAATTTGGGCTGATGTTGACTTGGTCTCAGGCCGCAAAGAGCGCTGATTAAAATCTTGGTGTGAAAGTTAATGATAAGTGCTGGTGGCGTTGCCGTGGCGACGGGGACAAACAATTCCCTGGCTGTGACATTTTCAATGTCCTGGAGAAGAAAAACTGTCCTCTTTAGTGTGGCAGCGTATGAAGCTTATTTATGGCTACAGGGCTCGGTGGATTGATGACTGTCGTAACATACTGTCAAATCCTTTACTGACACATTCATTTTTTTTGGAGTCCCTGGTGCGGCAGAAATAAAATAAAATAATAAAAACAAAACCAGGGGAGAATTCTTCAGCAGAGCACAGATGGCCACCAGTGGACGTGCATGGCACCAGAGCACCTCAGAATTAATGGACAGAAAGACTTCCTACTTCATGGCTGAACCGCCAAGAAGAGGTGGCCATCTCTGGAACGTGCTGAGCAAGAATGAGTATTCAGCCTGAACCATGCTAGGGGTGTTCTTCCAAAATCAGCTATTTGTAAATACTCAACACTGTAACGACAATGTGAATGCTCACCCTACTTAGCTCAGTGGACATTGCCTAGGACATCTAAGGAGGGTTTTAGAAAATTCCCCCAGCCCCAAAGAGAGACTAACATAGTCCCTAGGCTCTCATCTACAGCCATCCACCCACAGCTATATACTCCCAGGTACCTAGGGGGAAAAATGTATTTGTGGCCTGAGAATCCTCCGAACAGGTTCATGGTGCCATCCCCATCAGACTGCTAAGCAGATATAATGATCTCCGTGTTGTATATACAGAAGCAGAAGCTCAGGCTGGGTAAGTCTAAGTCCCCTTTCCCCAGGGGATACAACCTGAAAGGTACACCTCTCAACCTAAATCTTCAGTAGACACAGTGAATAACTAGACACTACCTTCCAGCAGGCTTACAGCCCTACACATTCTAACGTGCTTTTACGTGGGGTCTGTTAAGTGCTCTGGGCTGGCATACTGAAGTAGTCGTATTTCTGCAGTGGATAAAGGGACTTATAGAGAACGCAGCGAGTCCATAAAGACTTCTTGAGGCTCCGACATTTTTCTAGTCCCTTTCATTCAAGGATCCTAGTCATCATCATTATTATTGTTGTTGTTATTAATAATGATAATGAAATAAACTATGCAAATGTGGAGAATGGCTTTAGCCCTAAAACGCAGGCAGTAATGTGGTAATTTATCCAATAATAGAATCGCAAAGTGATTTTATTTGCTTTTATGGCTCCTTTCTTTCAGAGGAGCTGGGCATCAATAATGGCGATAGTAATGAAATCAACTATGCAAATGTGGAAATGGTTTTTGTCCTAATGTACCAATTTAGCCAGCGAGGGAAATTCAACATAGCCTGATTGGTCTCCCAACACCCGGGAGCCAGGGCTGCAAAGCCAACCTGTACTTATTTATCCACGTGGGAGGATGTGCCTGCTAAAACAGGGCCCTGTTAAAGTCCGTTCCTTAAGGACCAAAAATGTTCCCTCCATGATGCAAATTTCAGGAAAAACCTCAATGACTTGAAAGAGAAGAATTGTAACATGAGAGCAATATGTAGGATTTTCTGTTCTGAGACAGAGTCTCATTAGCCCAGGCTGACCTTGAACTAACTACATAGCTAAAGATGACCTTCAGCTTCTGACCTCCCTAATTCTGGGATTACAAATGTGTACCACCATTGATTCATGCAATGCTGGGTGTCAAACATGGTTTTTGGACATACTAGGAAAGCACCTTGCCAACCGAGCCACACCCCTAGCCCAAGACGCATTGATTTTTAACACAATTCCTTTTTTAGGAAGAACCCCCACAAGTAGGCTCCATGGTGGGCAGGGGCCATCTTTGAAGCTACCACACAGATCAGACCCTCTTGGGCCAGGCCTTTTCCCTAACCATGTCCTCTGTGTGATGCCCCATTTAATTTGTCTCTATATATTTGGTATATATTTAGGAAGAGCATGTCTCTGGCTAGCCAGAAGAAAGTGGAAGGGATCCACAAGACCTTCAAATGAGGGGAAATGAGGAAGCTGACCTCTGAGCTCTGGTTTGCATCCCTCATAATTCCCTACAGATTCTGGCATACTTCCATGATAGGCTGGAGGAAAAACACACAACAAACAGGATGCAAGACATCCTGGGAAGGCTGAGAACTTTGAACAGTTGGACTCATCACTAAACTACAGATTGAAAAGCTTGTGAGATCCTTGAAGGCAAAGGCCTTAGCTTATCTCTTCTTTGTGTCCCTGGAGCTTGGCACTTACAAGTGTTGAACAGAAAGGGAGGAATAAAATGGACACAGAAGTAGACTTTGGTGAAAGAGTGTTCTATATACACATGATTAAATCCAAAGCAAAGAATGTGCACATTTAAAACAGCCCAAGATCCAGGTAACCTGAGCCTCCACACTAGGCCCCAAATGCTTCAGAAGGCCTCAATGCTGCTCCATGGCTGCAGCTTAATGAGTTCAGAGTTCAATAACACTTCCAACATGAAATCTATTCCCAAGCTAGTAAACTCCAGTGTGGGTAAATAACACTTACAGCCCTTCCCCAAATGATTCTGAGCTCCAGGGCCGGCAAAGATCTCTTTCTTGCCAATGTGTACCAATAGAGCACAACCAGAACACACACACTGAAGGACAGCTGGTTGTTGATTGTAAGTGGGTGGTGACTATGAAAATGGAAATGGAGTTGTGGCCATAAAGAAAAGGGAACTGGAACTGTAGGCGAAGGGTCTCATTTGGACTCTAGCCCAGAGCCCACCAATGTCAAGGTCAGCCTGTGGATGGATCTCTACTTCTACCCTCTACACGAGTTTATTAGCTGTCAGCTTAGGTCAAAACCCTGAGGCTGGTGAGGGCTATCTACGATGTTGGAAAATGGCTAGTTGACAATGTGGGGGGAGAAGGAAATGGACCACACACAAACCTTGGGTTCTAAAGTGGGTGGTTGAAATTTAAATAATAAATAAATAAAGAGAAAAATCCTGCAGTCAGTTCTAATTAATTCAAAGCAATCAGTTTCTCTTGTTCTATTAGTCACTATTATAGCAACACATTCTGCTGCAAACTACCAGAATCTTTCATTAGAATCATTAACATAATTTGATAACTGATGGTATTTGATTTCTGACTTTTGCACTTTGACTTGAAGCTTGGTGCAAGATGTAATCTTGTTGATTGGTTTTTTTTTTTCCCTTTCCCCAATGAACATTCACATGACATTCCTTTGTTAACTGTAATTAATGTTCACATTTGTCACAAGTTGTATTATTTGGAAAAGCCGTTGTGATGATAAAAGATGTGACAGAGAAGCACACATGTCTTCTTCTCCAGAATGGCTTCATCCATGGTTAGATTAGGATGGCAGAAATAAATGAAATAAGTCAAGCATGGATTTGTTTTCACAGTCAGGATGTATTGTTTAAAGAGATGCCTTTCGGAGAAACCAATGCAATTAGCATTTGTTTAAAAAAAAAAAAAAAGTGCCATTAAAGCATGAGTGAAGTCTAAAGACTGACAAGAAATCTGAACTGAAGTGGAAGGAGCCAGGCTACAAATCTGCCTCATGTCCACTGACAGCAGGTATTGCAGACAGAGACTTACTCTGGACCAGTAAGGTTCAAGGTAAATCCATAGAGTCTGAGGCTCAGACTGGTTCTCTCCCACTTTTCCTTCTGGGAGGTAGGCACAGTCCACGAAACCCAAATTTCCTGTAAGAATCAGAATAAGGGGTTGGGGAGATGGCCCACTGAAGAGAGCACTTACTGTACAAGCATGAAGATTGAATTCAGATCTCCAGAAGCCACAGAAAGCCAGGCATGGTGACACAGGTTACAATCCCAGCATTCCTGTGATGAGATGGAAGGCAGAGACAGAAGAATCCAGAAAGGTCATGGGCCAACTGGCCCGACATACAAAGTGACATGAGATTCTGTCTTAAACAAAGTGGAAGGCCAGAAGCAACACCCAAGGCCTCTACATGTACACATGTGCACTGGAGTCACACACGGACAGATGGACACACACACACACACACACACACACACACACACACACACACACGATTCACGATCAGACTGGAGGTGTACAGTCCTCTTGGCCTGACAGAAATGACCATTGTGAGTCCAGACAGATCCTCTATGTATGTGAACCACTGGGGTTGGCATGGAGGAGGTATTCTGTTCGTGCAGGACTGGAAAAAAAAAAAACAACACACACCCACATCAGCATCTTCTAGCTCAGGCCTTTGCCTCCCCTTCTTCCAGCCCAGCCTCAAAGGGGCTTCCTCAGTTGTGGACTAATGGCCTGCATTTATTTTAAAGAGGCTATTTTGATCCTCAAGAGGTACTTAGGGGAGCTGGGAACCATAAACACCTTCTTTTTTAAAAAATTGTTTCCTTTTTCCCAGCCTGTAATTTAACTCTGACTGGCACCATTCAAAATCAAGTGTTGCCGGCACAGACTGCCACCAAGTCAGCCCTAACTTGGAACACAGTTTTATGACCCAGTTAGAAATCCCTTAAAACAAGGGTTTTGGAGGGAAACATTTGACAGACTTAACTCTCTCATGGTGCAAATGTGCCACGATGACATAGCAATTAGTTACTCAAAATACACGAAGGGATTACGAGCGTTTCCAAGTTGTTTCATAAATATGTCCCCTTTTGGTATACAATCAGTAATTATATCATTCTTACTCAACTGTAAACTTCCTGGCTATGATTTATGTCTCATTGAAATCAACACAAAAGTATTTGTTTTCTCAAAGGAAGAGCTAGGGCTCCAATCTTGCAGGCTCACACACATCAAAGCTAGAAAACCACTGTTGTGTCTCACCAATGTAAATAACATCATCCACAAAGATGCATGCAAATGAAGACAGAGGGGGCTGTCAGGAAGTATTTTTCTTCTGGGCCTGATGGAAATTTGCATACTGCTCCCCAAAGAGCATTCCTTCACTGGAGCAGAGTCAACTGGAGAGGAAGATGAAGCCCAAGACCAATGTTTTCTAGACCCCGTTCTCATGACCACAGAAGACTGTTTTGGAGAGACTGCCAGCCAGGTTGGACTGAACACCCACCCCTCGCCTATTCCACCCTAAGTCAGGGTGTTGTAGCCACTGGCCATTGCTAGAAAGGCCTGGGAGAAAACATGGCCTCTCTAGTGGAGTGGATGTTCTTAGCTGCTAGACCTGAGGTCCTGGAATATGATCTAATGGACAGCAATCACTCAGCAACTACCTGGGGGACCAGCTGTGCAAGTAAACAAAGCAGATGGGTCTGCATGGCACCTCTATTATTAGGATAGACTCCAGGTAAATCTCTCTAATTCTAGCACATTGGAAGAATCTGAGGCATTGTCTTTATGCATGTGTGTCTGTGTCTCCATGTGTGTATGTTCATATATATGGGTGTGCACATGCATGTACACGCACATGGAAGTCAGAGGTCAAAGTATCATTATTTGGGGGATATCCATCATGCTTTTTGAGGCAGGCTCTTTCACAGACTGATTCATACACATGACTACAAGAATTTGCCTTTCTCCCCCTTCCCAGTACTGGGATTACAAGCATGTACTCCATGTCTAGGGTTGTTGTTGTTGTTGTTGTTGTTGTTGTTGTTGTTGTTGTTTTGGGTAGTGGTGGTGGTGCAAGTGTGTGTGTGTGTGTGTGTGTGTGTGTGTGTGTGTGTGTGTGTGTGTTTACATGGGTTTTGGGGACTGAACTCAAGTCTTTATGCTGTGTCATAAGCTGTTTACTCACTAAGCCATGTCTTCGGGTCTGGATGGTTATCGTCTTTACACATAATGCTGGATAGAACTCAGTTTAGAATGTAAAATATTTCATAGGCATGGTTCATGGTTCATTCCAACACCTATTGCCTCCTCTTGGCTCTCTGGCACCATGACTGATTCAGACACATTTGCTAAAGATTCTGAACCCAGTTTAGTAGAAGCATCTTTTCTAGAAAAGCACACCATGTTTCATTTGGAGGGCAGAAAGTCTAGAAATACTGACTGTCCTCTACAGATCAGAACGCGCATACCCTCTCTGCAATGGAGTATTTTTCTGTGAGAGAAGTGAACGTCCTCCCCATCTGTATTCCACAAAGGCCAAGCTGCAGGACAGCACAGCGCACAGCACTGTGTTTATCCCTGTGTAACTAATGCCCAGTGCAGGGCCAGCCATCTAGTATGTTCTCAGAAGTACAACACCCGTGTTAAAAATCACATGGATGGGTGACTTTAACATTTCTGAAATGTCAACATTTCCAAAGGTAGTTGGAAAAAAAATCTCACCATAATGCATGCTTTTCAAAGTTAAAGCCTAGACCTAAAGACTTTTATGAAAGATAAAAATGACGACAAACCAAGTCTACAAGCAAACTGTACCTCATGTTACCTATGAATAATCCTTTAAGTTGGAGTAAATTTTCCCATGGAGCATGGCTAGATGTCACAGTAATCCAAAAAGCCTTCTACCTACACATTTTTAATTGTTTGTTTGATATGGTACTTAGAATTTAGAATTGAACTCAGATCCTTACTCTCACTAAGAACTCTAGCACTATGCCATACCCTCAGGCCAGCCAGAAGCAATCACTAACTGGGCTGAGTTAAAATGCCCACACATTTGCTTCACACAATAGAAGATAGGGTGCCAGTACAAAACTAGTACCTAAACATGCAAGACAACCAAGGAGAGATCTTGCTGTTCTTCAAATATCAATGCTTGAGGATAGACCATTTTGTTAGAAATAGATGGTCTAGCCTTAGAAAGTCTGCTATTCTGCCCCAAATAAACTATCTAACCACTGACAAATGCCTTAATCACATTGATCTTGATTCCCCAGCCTTGAAATAAAAGGACTCATTAGATATCTGTAAAGTTGCTTAAATCTGTAGCGTATTTCAAAAGCCTCAGGGTTTGGTGAAGGTGAAGAAGAAATGCATTAGGTCCAGGAGGCAATCTCCAGGACCTAGGTTAACTCAGAAACTGCTAAGCACCTCAGATCTCCTAGTCTCACCCTCCTGAAGCATACCAGGAACAAGTGTTGGCCTGATGTCCCCAACTTCTGTAAGGTCACTGACCCTAGACTCTGATCCTGATTAGAAGATGAAAGGCAAGACCCCCAGAATGTTGAAGGCCTAATTAGCTTTGTCATTAAATCAAACTTTTCAACTTAACCTTTGCTTCTAGGTAAAGGAATGTTGATAGAAAAATCTGGCCCTCAATGGAGAGCCATTCCCCAATCTAAGCGGCACATTGAAACTTCTTATTACCCCAAACACACACCTAGATAGCATTCTTCTACATGGCAGAAGAACCGCCATATTCAGAGTAGGCCTGTGTGTCTGCTAATGTTGAATACATTGCAGCTTTTCTACCATAAGACCTTAATTTCAGAGATTTATAACCAGTATAAATCTGCCCTGCACAGAAGTCTGACACAAAATTACTTTGTCCAGTAGCAATTTTTTAAAGTTTTTGGACTAAGTGCCTTTTATTCAACTTTACAGCCCCTCCCCCAAAGATTAAATAAAGCAAAGCTCTTTACACTTTACCTATAGGCTACCAATTTCTCACACTCACACACATGTGCACACACATGCACACTAATGCTTACTCCCAGAATTGGCACTGTTATCTCTCAGCCTCTCAGGAGCAAAGCTCACGACTCAGTGTGGGTCTGAGTGAATATTCAGGTCATTTCGAGGATGTTACATCCCTGCAAGATCCCTGTAAGCAATATGCTGGGCCCAGGGCAGGAAACCATCACACACAGATGAAATCCCAGCCTTCTGAGCACTTCACACACGGAGTCTTAGAGAGCAGTGGCAACTATTTATGAGGCATGAGGCACGTAAACAGGCTTCAAGAAGACATTGGGAACACACAAGCTCCTGTCACACACCCAAGAGGCAGAAGGGAATAAAGGCCAGGAAACCACCATCAGAAAAAGGAAAAATAAATAAATAAAAACGATTATGAAACCAAGAATAAACAACCCAGCATGCCAATGCTTTTCTAAGTGGCTTACACAGCTTAATTTACATAATCCTCATCACAGGTAGGCGACTTGGCTTCCCTTATTTTCAGACAAGCTCTTGGTTAAGTAATTTACAGTAAATCACACAGCTAGAATCCAAATAGTTCCTGAGTCTATGTTGTACCTACAAATGCCCAAAGTACGTGCTCCAAAATAGCAAGCTTATTATTCCACTCCAATGCTCACAAATTGTTTGTGATAATGAGAATCATGATACCAATGACAGCTGATATTGATGGGACTTTGTGTTTGGTCTGGCACTTTACATCCTGTGTGTGTGTGTGTGTGTGTGTGTGTGTGTGTGTGTGCGCGCGCGCGCGCTTGTACCTGCTTGCATGCTTGTGGAAGCCAGAGCATTGCCTTATATTTTGAGGCAGGGTCTCTCACTGAACCTGGCGCTTACTGACACAGTTGGATAAGCTTTCCAGCAAGCCTGGAGAACATTCTATCCCTGCTTCTGCTGAGGCTACAGGTGTGTACCAGCACACCCAGTGTTTTAGGCCAGTGCTGGGGGTCCGCACTCTGCTCTTCACGGACTGAGCCACCTCCCCAGACTGTTAGACTTTCTGTCCCTCAACTCCATCTTCACAATATCCTTGTGAAAGTTAGGCCTGTATCATCTTCAACATACAGAAGACAATAGTAGAGATGTTGATCCCTGGTTGATGAAAAGAATCTGGAAACAACCTCTCCCAACCACATCCAGTGACTCAGAATAGCATCTCTGAACTTTATAGGACCTACTTCTCGGACAATTGTGTTTCTTAGCCGAATACATATAAGTCCATTGTGCCAACCATTTCCTATATTCTCCAATTTCCACGTTCTACATCGACCCCATCTTCAGGACAGAGTGCATCTTCCTTTCTGTCTTGTGTGCTATTATTCTAAGTCTTCCTGTTTCCTTGGTGATTGTCCCTGGTGACTCCTAAGTATACTCAAGCCATCCCAACACTTTGCAAGTTTCCCTTTACATCACAGGCCTCAGTTTCCAATTCTACCCCCCTGCCATCAATGTTTAAAAGGCTTAGGCTTATCTTTCCTTAGGTTCCTGAAAAGCAAAGCAACCCAAACCTTTTCAGGAGCTCCAAGAAATGGATCAGGTTCTGCCTAGAAGATTTTTTCCCCCCAACAGATGCCAGAGGCAGAAATATCAGATGAGTATGTGGTACATTATCTGCTGCTATTATCATCCTACCATGGCTGAAAGAAAGAGGCTATTAAACATAATACATAAAATAACATTTAGTAAGGAAATCGGGATAATTACTTAGTAAAAAGGACATTGAGTCAGGTTCTAAGCCACTGCTCCACATTGAGAATGGCATCACTTATGTCTTAAGTTAAATTGAGTAAGGCTTCCTAAGCACTCCCTTAAAGAACACCTGGAAGCAATGGGCTGGGGGAACTCATCCATCTTGCTCTGCTGCAGGCCTAAGGAGCTGGTCCAGAGGATTAGGCCCTGCCACCCAGACTTCTCTGGACTGAGCCAGTTCAAGGTGATGAGGGCACCCAACTCAACAAGGAATAAGGGTAACCCTGGAACACACTGGAGGCATAGGCTGAAGCCAGACGGTTACTCCTGTGCCTTCTCTGGCTTGGTAGGCATTAAAATATATTCAGAATTGGAACAGACAGATGAGATAATGAGCATGTCCACTATATTAGCTCAGAGAACATTAGAACTGATTAAGTTCCCACAATACACCATGATCTCCAGAGGCTATGCATCACCACTGCCACACTAAGTCCTTACACACATCCCGTGCCCCACGACTTTAAATGTCACCTACACACTCACATACATTGCCAAAGCTCTCTCTCAGCCTCACCTTTCCCCATAGAAACTGTTCCAACTCAGCCACTGTCTATATACCCAAATATGGGTGAGTAATCGGTACCTTATACTAAAGACATCTAGACATCACTTTTTTTGCATCAACTCCCTAAGTGAACAAGCAGTGCCTCCATTCTTCTTGTCTCCTGTATCTCCAATATACCTGTTTTCCTGTTTTTCATTACATGAAATAGGGTCTCTAGAGTTTGGGTTGGTCTGAACTCATAGCAATCCTCCTGCCTCAGCCTCCCAACTACTGGTGTTGAGATTACAGGCATAAGCCACCACACCCAACTTCTAGCATCCAACTTCTTAATCAGCAAATCCCTTTGATCTTTCCTTCTAAGCATCCAGAGTATGGCCCTGTCTCAACACCCATGTGGCTGTCACCTTCATCCACAGCATTGTCTCTTTCCCTCACTTTCAGGAAGGCTTCCTGACAAGTCACTCAGCTGCCACTTAGCTTTCTAACTGGTTTCTCCTCAAAACACATATGCCACAGCAAAGTGATCAAGTTGAGTTGAAATTTAAGGTGAATCACGTTTAAAACCTCCCCAATGCTCTCTTTCTATTCCAAACTAAAACCTAATGTCCTGCCCACAGCCTTAGAAGGCCTTGTATGAACCAGTCTCAGAAACACCACCTTACTGAGCTCAGTACATTGGCCTACCTGCCATACTATAGAATCAACTACCAGCTCATACCCTGACCCTTTGCCTGTCCATTGCCTTCACAGATAGTCAGACCACTGTCATCTACCTTCCTGCTCTGGACATCATCCTCCTTCCAGACAAAGACAGATAGGTTTATTGTATTCCTGATCACCCCCACCACTACCACCCAGAAGGACTTAAGCTTCAGGAGGGAGAAGTCAACTTTCATCTTGTTTCTCTTTCTGGTTTGGTTCTTGCTGTTTCCTGAACCTAGGGCCTAACACAGAATCCTGGGAAATGCTTGCTCATTTAGTATGTTATGGAACTAGCCCTGGCCAAGCACTAACTACTCTTTTGCTTAGAGTCTGTACTTCCAGATGGGAGCAGCATTCTCAGCATGAAAGCCAATGTCTTGCACTGTATAATTCCCCCACTCAAAATTAACCAAGCACATCTGCACATTTATGTAGCATTTTATACTATGTAAAGCACTTTCACATATAATTACCTCGATTTTTTAAATATATCTTGCTTCAACACTATGAGCTAGGTAATTCAGACAAGTCAGACCAAAGAGAAGGTGTTAGCTTCAAACTCAGAAGCCCCTGTCCATTCTGCCTGGGAAAGCAAAATGCTTAGTCACAACTCATCTCTCACAGGCCTGAAGTCTGGAAAGTAAAAGATAAGGCCACAGTAGATTAGTGTCTGGTGGGGACCTGCTCTCTGGTTCATAGATAGTGCTTTCTTGTTATGATTTGACCTAGCGCAAGGGTCCAGGCAGCTCTTTGGGGCCTTGGGAGAGCATTGGTTCTCCAGGGCCCTGCTCCCATGATCTAATTACCTTCCAGAGACCCGGCCTCCTAATACATTCCCTCAGTGACTACTTTTCAACACGTGTAATTTAAGAGGACACAGCACTCATACCTCAGCCTCTGGCCTCTTGACCCTCAGATTCCTATACCTGCTTCACACACCCTCCAAGTTAGGGTGAAACACTGGCATACCAGATGGGACTTTAGAGGAAATCCTTGCCTTCCATGGACTCACACTGGTGACACTACACAAGGTCCTGAGCAAACACCTGTAGGGCTTGAAGAAGACAAGATAAGCACACATGTGACATGCTCCCAGCAGAGGCAACTCTAGAGAAAGAGAAAAAAGCAGCCTACATGCAAAGGAGAAGCAAATGGCTCTTCACTGGACATGGACTCCATCCCACCCCCAAGAGCCCTTCTCAAGGTCCTGAAACAAAGAGGAAAGTTAAACATTCCAACCAGAAGAGCAAGAGTGCAACCCTGCCTTCTATCCACCAGAAATAACAGGGGAGCTTTTAGCAAGTCCCAATGACCAGCCCCGCCTTCCCACCCCCAGCTAATTAATCCAGAAGGGCTATGGGCGGAGCCTAAGCCCTTCTGTTTAAAGATCTCTGGGTGATGATAAAGGATAGCTTTCTAGCGAGCACCAGAGCAGGGCTTCATCACTAAGGTGCTTTCACTTTTATTAGTTCTTTAAACCACCTGAAAGAGCTGGGGGTATGGGCAGGGTGGGCACTAATGCACCCAAGCTAGAGGTAGAGAAACTGAGACTTGGAGGGATGGACCCATCCACGCACACAGTCCATTTATTTGCTACCAAATGGCAAGTGCATGGTTCTATAATTGAGCAGTGAAATCTCAGCAGTGATTGATTGACAGGCTCTAGTGAGCCTGCCAATTACGTGGGGATACTGTGGAAACACTGATTCAGAGTTAAGAGGAAGGGGATGGAACCTGGGAATCTGCATCTCTAACAAGATCCAAGGAGACATGGATGGTGCAGGGTTTGGGACCACATTTTTAGTAGTGAGAATCTAATAGATACACATTTGTATGAACCAAACCAAATCGTAGGGTGTATACGTGTCTGCAAGTTTCTGTCTCTGGGTGTGGAGGCTGGAGGTGGACACTGGATAGCTTCCTCTTTCTCTCTCTCTCTCTACCTTAACTTTTGAGGGAGACTAAATCAGGAACTCACTGATTCACCTAGCCTGGCTGGCCAGCAAGTCCCGAAGATCCTCCTGTCTCTGCCTCCCCAGTTCTGGAATCACAGGTTCACACTCCCATGCCCAGCTTCCTACACAGTTGCTGGGGATTGAACTCAGGTCCTCTCTCTATGCTTGCTTAGTTTCCCTACTAAGACATCTCCCCAACACCAAATCCATTTCTGAGTGTTCACATGGGGAAGGTTGGGAACCTCTTAGTGGCTGCCTGGTGGTTTCAAGCCTATTCTACATGATTCACATTCTAAGCCCCAACTGGGTGTCATCACCTAGCCTCCTACCCTTGTGCAACATCTCTCAGTCTGGCAATCTGTGAAACAAAGTAAAGAGCCCCTTTATCCTTTCTATCGCCCTCTCTTCCTCCTCCTCTCTCCCTCTCTTCTCTGCTCCTCTCCCCTCCCCTCTACTTCGCTCCTTCTCCCTTCCCCACCCCTTCTCTCTCCATGACCCCCACATGACCCTCCTGTCTGCTCCAAACATGCTGCCTCAGGACCCCCCTATCACCAGCACTGATTAGCAAGCCCAGCCTTGCTCATCATCAGTCAAGTAGGAAGTGATGCTACCCCAGCACCACCCACCACACCATTCCCCACATTACCTCTTCATTATTCAAGGGAGGGCACGCTATTCTCAAGGTAATTTTTAATGTTTTGTGTGCCTCTTAAATATCACCCACCACATATATATAGCAAAAAGGCTTCAAATGACTGCCTAAGAATTCCATTTCAGGCTTAAATCTTTAAATACACTTATGAATTTTTGACTTTGACCGATAGCCTAACGTCTCTTCTCTCACTGTGGAAATAGATCCTAGTGACTCCTCATTAAGGCCATCTCCTCCGAGGACCTCTTCTTTGACATGACCTTCCATCTTGAAAGTCAGAGCCTGACTCTCCTTGCCATGAGGTGATCGGAGTCTTTGGTCATTGGGTCCTGGAGTAGACACAGGTTGATTTGGAGCTTAGGATAATGATCACAGTTTTCGACTAAAGTAAAATAGAATGTCATGTCTCCTCTCGTTAGCCCTTAGAGCCACCAACAGCTGAAATATCCTCTAGACAACTTCAGTCAACCTTCCAGGTCCCAGTCTTGACGTTTTGTTCACTGTGGTCACTCAAGTAACCTCAGCTGACTCCTACAGCTTTGTGGTTGAGCTATGTAGTGGAACAAGTCATATAAATATTATTACCATGTGTTAGAAAGGGCTGTCTCTCAAGGTTTGGGATAGACCTGGCCCAGGCTGGAGTTAAACTGTGTGGAGTAGGCAGTCTTTGAACTTGCAATCTTCCTGCCTCAGCTTCTCAAGTAGCTGGGATTATAAACCCTCTCTACCAGGCCAGCTTCAGTGAGACATTTTCAAAAAAACATTTCTAAGGCAGGACGCTACAGAAATGACCTGTGTTTATCTTGATTTCTTTGAAGTCTAACTCCCCTTATTATTTACCACGATCTTGAACAAATGGACATTTCATTTTCCATCTCTCTGCTAAGAGCAAGTTAGCCATCCTAAGAGGAACAGAACATGACATTACAAAGACAGGTGTATGGATGACTCAGACGCTATTTGTACTTTTGAAGTATGACATCTTTACTCCTCTGTCATCAGGCAGAAGTAATTAAGAACAATCAAGTGGGTGTTAATTGGATATCATGCAACAATCTCCAGTCAGCCCGAGCCCACTATTTGCCTCCTACTGGCAATTATGAACACTAAACATTCCTGCTAATCAGCCGCTACTTACCCAGGCTAAACAGAGATCCAGTATTTACCCAGCTGATGACTTGTTTTGTCTGCAATTTAGTCTGGTTTAAGCTAGAAAACTCATCATTTGCCAAGCTGTCAACAGTGGCTGGGAAGAACCAGGGATGCAAGGCTCCTGGTGACAGTAGTTCAGTGTTTGTCATTGGGGAGGAAAGTCAGATAGTAATGAACTGACCTGGACTTTTGAGATGCCAACATGCGTATCTGAAAGGACTTGAGGACTGTGAACTCACAAGGTTGGATGAGCCAGTAAAGCTTCTACACATGACTCTCTGAACTCTAGCTTCCCCTGTAGAACCATCTTCAGGCCTCTGCATCACAGATTCCTAACACCCATATCAGACACAATGAGCTAGCTGGTGGTTGGTCTTTGATCACATGACTCCAGGAGCTTTGCTGGACTCTGATTACAGTAGGGAACTAAAAGTGTCTTCTCGAGAGGGCCCATTAGAAACGTATTACTGGCTATTAAGCAGATGGCTAGATGTTTTTAAAGAGCTCTTACATAGTAATAGAATCCAGAGTCGTTGACTTTATGTATTACTCCCCCAAGAAAATGGGAGGAAAAAAGAAAAAAAAAGAAAAGATGGAATGTTTGTTCCAGGGGTGATTAATTTCATTCTCCCTGGATGGCCAGGAGTCATACATAGTCTAAACACCAGCAGGGAGAGACTGGCTTAACAACAGGCTTCTGAACAAGAGGATCAAAGTTCGCTCCTCTTTCTTTCTCTTCAGACCCAGGAGGTGGACTACCAAAAGAAAGCCCACTGGCTTCAGAAGACATGGAAAGAGCAGCCACAGCTCTTCAGTCCCCACTCTGGAACATGAAGCAGCCTTAGCTAACTACCTGAATGGGTGTGGCGGTGTCCTGATGAAACGTCATTCACAACAGGTCACAGCAAGGCTTGTATTGTATCGTCTACACATCACAGTCTCCTAACTCCCATGTCAGACCCAGTGAGACCTGCTGAGAGTCTGCAGGAAACAAATGTCTCTGCCTAGGCCTCCATCGACATCCTGTGTTTTAATTCACAAGGAGAACCAGAGCTCATTTTCTCTAATAGACACATTTCTGGAAAGGTACTTGAATCGGTATATTCCAAATTGCATCTCATATTTCTAATACTCTTATGTAAAGTTTAATCCTTATTAGGGACCAAACTACAATGAATATAAAGTCACTATCCTTCTATCTTCCCAGGTATCTTCCCAGGGCTTCATAAGTAATACTAGATTTTGGCATTAATTATTTAAATGTATTTAATCTTCATTATCAACTTATATGCAAATATAATTTTACATAAGGATGTAATCTCATTTATATATTTATTACCTCCTCAATTTCCATTATTCACTGTCTCAGCCCAGAGCCTGTTTAGTAACATGCCCACTTATGATTATAGATTTGGTAAAAGAAGATCTCCCTCTTCTTGGTCCCTATCAACCAGAGAGTCTAAATTCCCACAACGGACGCACTCAACTCTTATAAAATCTGAAAGGATTTATTTAATTCAATCTCAGAGTCCAATAGCAAACTAGAATAATGTAGGAGGGAAGAAGCCAAGCCCAGTTCTTTTCCTAAATATCTGTGTGACCTGAGACATCTCACTTACCTCTCTGAACCTTGCCTGCCTTTGAAAAACGAAGGAGCTGGGGCAGAGGAAGGCTACAGTCACCTTCAAGGTTTTAATAGTCTCTGGTCAGTGGATAGGAAACAACTTAATTAGCTCATTTGATTACAGGGTAATAATAATGAGACCAAAGGAGCCAGTTAAATAGCCATGCAAGGCTGGCTGGCTTTAAATGGAGAAAAATACTGTAGCCGAGATGGAAGAAACTTGGCTTGATCAACAGGGACAGGGTGCAGCTGCATCAGTCTTTTCTCAGTCAACAGCACTGCAGAGAGATGGCAGCAGAAGGAAATGGCTTTCTGGGATGAACAGTACCATTCACGTTCACTCTGACTGCTCACTCTGTGGCTAGAGAGTTTACCCCCTCATGTGGCACGGAACCACATCTTCCCCAGTTTGTCAGGGGCCAGTCCCACAGCACCTAGCCAGTGTGCAGTGCACAGCCTATGTGATTTACTATGTGGATCCCACAACATTCATGCTGGCTTTCACACTACATAGCAAGTCGAACCCACCAACTCCAGGCTCAGGAGTCTTGACAATTTACACAGACATTCCTATATGCTTGGGCTCCATTTCTATCCTTATCTTGGCATAGACTGGAAATTATCTACTGACCAATGGCAATACACTGAAGGACTCTGGGTTGCCCTTTTTATTACATGGAACAGATTCCAGACACAGCTTACAGGCAAAAGAAAAATAAACATTGTCTTACCCTCAAGATTTTTATTGTCTTCTCTTAACCTTGGTAAATGCAAATTCCCATTTCCACGTTGTAGTTTTGGCCATTCAACAACATTTATTCAGCAGCTGCTATAAGCCTGGTCAAGGCACTGAGGCCTGGGACTGAGTAGTAAATAGTCCAAATTTGAGTAGGGAAACATGAACAAGTATATGAACTACACAATGTCCATACCAAATTCATGAAGGAGAGAGAGAATGTGTTCTGATACCTACAATTCTGCAATTATTTTCCATACTCCATCTCAATTCATAAAAAATCATATGCTCACCATAATCTGATGGTGTTAGAACAGTGGTTCTCAACCTGGGAGTCACAACCCCTTTGGCAAATCTCTATCCACCTCCAAAATATTTACATTACAATTCATATCAGCAGGAAAATTACAGTTATGAAGTAGCAACCACATAATTTTATGCTTGTTAAGTTTTATTTAACAACACGAGGAACTGTATTAAAGAGTCCCAGCATTAGGAAGGTTGAGAACCGCTGTCTAAAATGGCAAAAACAAAACAAAAAAACCAAACACCTAAAGCTCAGAGAACCCTGTGGAGGAGGGGCAGAAAGACTATGAAGAGCACGAGGACTTAGAGTTCTGTTGTGAGCTCATGAGTCCTGGAAAGGACAGAGAAGCATCACCTAAGACACATCAACAATATAACTGCGCAAACAGGACCTCAACAAAGTCAGTAGACATGCAAATCATGGAATGGGGAAATCTGGAGCCCCACCCCCAGACAAAACACTACAAACAACTAAGGACCGCTGAGAGGGAGAGTTAGCCACCCAGGGATGAGACTCCTACTCGTTTATCTAATTACAAGTACTCATCCCTGAAATCATATACATAGAAGAAACACTAAACATATTCAGAAGGTTTTATTTATATAGCTATCCACTTATACATATATGTAGTAACAAAGTAAAAGAGGCAATGAATTTGAGAGGATGTAGGGGGAACACCGGAAGAGTAGGAAGGAAGAACAGAAAAGAGGGTAATGATGTAATCATATTTTAATTGAAAAAGATAAAAGAATTATTTCTTTACAACATAAGCGAGACAAGGCCCCTGACCTCTAAGGTCATGTAGCTAAGAGGTCTCTTCCAGGGGAACTTTGAGGTAGCTAAAGAGCCAACACATCAGTATCCTGTCCACTTGTGTGGGTTCCCTGAGGCCGTCTCTCCTGACGTGCATGGCCGGCTTGGACACATAGCAACACTGCAGACATTGACATGGTAGAGCTAAAAGGGGACACAGAAACCTTGGAATGCTCATGTGACTCAAAAACAAGATGGGGCTGGAGATGGCTCAGCAGAGAAGAGCAATGATGCTCTTGCAGAGGACCTGGGCTCTGTGTCCAGCACCTACATGGATGCTTGGAGCCAGCCATATGTAAATCCAGTTGTTTTGGGGGATCCAATCCCCTCCTTTGACTTCTGTAGGCACCACACACACACAGACACACATACACACACACAGTACCTATTCATATAGGCAGGCAAACCATTTAAATGTAGAATAAAATATGCAAGTCTAAAAATATTTTTTAAAAGGCTGAGACCTCACATCAAAAACAGGATGACCAAGCTCTGCCCTTGAGATGGCTGGCACACTCGGAAAGTGTGCCTTTGAGCCTGCAGGCTACCAGATTCAGCAGAACAGCTAACCAAAGGCATGGAAAACAACATGAATGAGGACTCATAGCACTGTCCCATGAGACCTCAGTGGCCCACCACAATGACGCGGGATTCGGGATCAATGACTTTCAACATCCTCAAGGCCCCTTCCACCTCCCAAGGAAGTTTCAGTGTGCAAATAGGACTCTGTTTTGGTGGAAACCTAGACACCACCAGAAAAAGCAGACAGTGCACAGTTAGCACACAGCAATCACAGAGTTACAGTGAGGCTCTGAATCACTCCCTTGAAGCCACGGTCAAGTTCATACAATAATGGGATCCTTGAGCTTTCAATGCCTGAAGGTCTTGTTGACAGAGCTGTCTATGATCTCATCCCAGATGACTCCAAGTCACACCGGCATTGACCCCTCTTACTCGGTCTCCATTGGCCTTGCCTGACCCAGGGGACTTGTCACCTGGCATTGTTCTCCCACTATGACCTTGGATTCTTGGTCTATGATTCAGATTATTCCACTTCGAACAGCCTTGGAAAATAGCTCCTTGGAACCTGTCTTATGCTACAGGCTCTAGTTTATATAAAATTCCCATACATGATGCTGGGGGATTAGTTCAAATTATCCACAAGGCACATAGTACCCTGTGTTAGCCAGATTTCAGTCATTGTTATAAAATAGCTGAGTGAAAATTTGGGCTCACAGTTTTAAATGTTTCTTTCCACAGTGATGGGGAGGGCATGGGGGATCAGACCAGTGTACCATAGCCAGAGAGAAACAGAAAAAGTGATGCCTGCTCTTTGTCCTACTTTATTCCACCAGGGTTCCAGTCTGTTGGGGGGTGCCGCCTACGTGCAGGACAGGTCTTCTCCCCTTAGCTAATGTGTTCTGGAAATAGCTTCTTCAATACCTGGAGAGGTGTACTTCTACTAATCTAGATAAATATCAGTCTAATGGGTTGCCAATCAAGATCAACTGTCACATGCTCCCTAAATGCGCGCGTGCGTGCGTGTGTGCACACACACACACACACACACACACACACACACACACACACATTCATCTATCCTTGCCATGGCTAGTATAATAGTGGAAGACAGCTTTGATTGAACTCTATTAACAAAATCACCAGTAATTCCTAACCAAATCTATGAGCCCTTCAAATCCATGAATAAACTTCAGCATCAGGTATACAAACACACACTGTTTTCCTGTGATCTAAAAATAATCAGACTGTCCAAGTAGCCAAAAATACATAGATATGAAAACCCCAAAGCAACTTACAGAAGGTCAGAATTCTTCCTCAGGGCTCTGCTTTACAACAAATGCCTCATAATGAATTGCTTGATGAGGAGAGGGCTCTGTGCAACAGCGAGAATTTTTCTTTTAGTTGGCAAGCAATGAAATCATTAAGGCAATAGATCACCACAGCTGCTAAGAGAGTCTCATGTCATCCCCTTCGCTGTACATGCAAGTATGAGACACACATCCATGGTCTCTTCTAGAAGCAGTACATGTAGGGAAATTGTCATCATTAAATTGAAAGTAATGATCATCACCTTCTCTCTCCCCTTTCCATCCTCTCACTCTCTAGCTTGGCTCCATGACACACACCTTGAAAATGTCAACACACAAGTAGATCTGGAAGACCAATGGGCAGAGAGTTCTGATTACCAGCAAAAACCTATCATGTGGTACTGAACACTCACCCCTGCAACAAGAAGGGATGATAATTGCTGTTCAGGTAAGATGGGGAAGCTTGACCTCCAAGTGTCTCTGGGGGTGTTAGCATGTAATGACAGTGGGCGCTGTCAAAGGCCATTGCTGAGCACACCCAGGACACAATCAGCTTCATGGTCTGGCATGCAATGGAGGGGCATGGCATCTCCAATTACTAGCCTGCCTTTTACCTTCAATGTTGTCTGAAGGTCTACCTGGACCAACCCCAGAGATGAACCAGGGTCTTCCTACAGTGAACAAAACGAAGAAAACGGACCCCATAAAATGCCTATCCAGGCCTTACAGATGGCTCTGGCCAGAAAGCCAAGGCCAGCTGGGAAAGAGAGCCCTGAGCTCGGCTGGCTGTGTGCTGCAGCAAGACAAGGGGTTTCAGTATCATCCGCATTTACCTGGAGAGGTCAAAATGAGAGCTCTGTAGCAACCAGCATGCTGAGCCAGCAAGGGGAAGAGGAGGTTTCCTGACCAGAGGGGCTGGGCTGGAGGCCTCACCACCAGTAGACTGGGTTGTCAGGGCTGTCATTGGGGCATGAGGACTGTTTGGCCTTGAACATTGGTTACGTTATGCAAATTATGCTTGATGAAAATGTGGCCTTGGTCCATAAAAACTTAACAACGCATTTGTCTTCATTTGAGCACTCCCCAGCAGCCACCATGTGCCTTTACAGACTGTAATAAGTAGGCTTTGCCACACATCCCTGGCCTCCACAGCCATCATCAGGAGGGCCTCAGAAGGGGTAGAGGAATGCGTGTGCACTTAATAAGATGAATTGCCATGGTGAGGTTGGCATCAGGGGCTCCAGTGTGCACACAGGATGTGGAAGCAGATGCAGCCAGGCCACGCCCCCTCCCAGGACCCTTTGCTAACAATGTTCAGATGGCTTTGAGGGCTCCAACCCAGTTCTGAATTCCTGAGAGATGGATGTCACCTCCAATCCATCATCAAGCAAGCATTAAGTGACTCCTGTGTACACGGTGCACAGGAACGACAGTCCTCTCTCTCTCCTCATACAGGTCACAAACGGGGAAGTTTCTGACTCTAAGATGCCCAGTCTTGAGACCCCCATGGCTGCTCTTCTCGCCACTGAAGAAGACATCTCAAAAGACATGGAAATCAGTCTGGGACTTTAGCTGAAAGTGTCCATAGGGAGGCCCGGGGGAAGAACAAAAGAAGTGTGATCTTACTTACTGTGTGGATTGGAAGTTGGGGTTTGGCATGTCTTTACAGTTATTTAACATTTCAAGAAATGAAACTGCTAGCTACAGCCCACCAGGGCTAGGATAACCTACCACCCCACCCAGGCTCCGTTCTGCCTCTGTTGTTCACTCTGAAGTCACACATAGCTCTGCTTGGTTCTCTGTAATCACTAAGCTCCGGCCAGTCAAAGTCTTTGAACATAACTGGTCCCTTCCCTGCAATGCTCTTCCCTCTCAGCTTCCTCAGTTAACTCCAGATCTGATGCTCTTTGCGGATGACATCTAGCATGCTGCTCTTTTGTCTCCACCTTCCTGCCCATGTTGATCTGACATCTATGTGTGTCCGTGTACCTCTGTGTGTGATTAGATGCCGGCCTTCACTTCCACCAGTGAGCCACTAAGGCTAAATTACCTTCCCGTCTCACTAAGGCCTTGGCACCAGGTACATAGCAGGAAGTGGCAGTAACTATTGAATACATACAGACCTGTGCCCTTCCGGGAAAACGCCACGAAATGAAACATGTCATATTCCCCCAGACAGGAAGAATGCCCTGACCGAACATTAGGGAGAGCTACTTAGAGAAGCTGGGTGGCTGTCAGCCTATAGCCTTCCCAAGAAAGAATCATTCCATCCAAAGGAGACAGAAGAATCTGGGGGAACCTTTGGGACTATTATTCCAGGCTTCCTGACTTAGCTGCCCACCTACTCAGCCAATATGGTTGTGGTAGTTTGAAAGAAAAACGGCCCTCATAGGGAGTGGCACTGTTAGGAGGCGTGGCCTTGCTGGGCTAGGTGTAGCCTTGCTGGAGGAAATGTGTCACTGTGGGAGTGGGTTCTGAGGTTTCCTATGTTCAAGCAACAGCCAGTGTGGAATAAAGTTCACCTCTGATTGCCTGTGGATTAAGGTGTAGAACCCTCAGCTCCATCTCCAACACCATGTCTGCCTGCACTTGGACATGTCCCACCATGATGATAATGGACTAAACCTCTAGCCCCAATTATAAGAATTGCTGTAGTCATGGTGTCTCTTCACAGCATGAAACCTTAGCTAACAGAATGATCATATCCAATCATGTGGTCTGGAAGCATTTCTGCAACCCCAATCTCTTACTCTTTGTTAGGTTTCCCAGGAAGAAAAATGTCCACAGACACAACCATCAAGAACACTAGATCTAGAAAACATTGTTTCTTGAAGGTCAAATACCTGAATGAGTCAGCTTCTTTATACCTTAGCAGAAGCATACATAGCAAAAGCACCCCAAAAAAGGATATATCATCTGGAGTCAGTATCTAAGAGCCCCAGGACATTGATTCTACCAAGCCCAAACAGAAAACACTGAGAAAAAAAGACCCATCTGTAATGAATATGTTCAGATGTGTATTATGGTTACTCCCTAACAATATGGTATAATCTATGTACACAGTGTTCACAACGTATTAGGTATTGTTAGTAATCTACAGGTATTCAATGTCCACAAGAAGATATTATATATGCATATATATGTGTATATACATATATATGTGTGTGTGTGTGTGTGTGTGTGTGTGTGTGTACACATGTAAGACATATATGTGTAGGTTATATATAGGTTACAGGTAAATACAGTATTGTCTCATCTAAGGGATTTGAGCAGCTGTGAATTTTGGTATCCACAGGAAGTCCAGGAACCAGGTCCCTGCAAACACAGGGACAGCTATTCGTAACTCTGCCCAAATATCAAGGGAGCTTCAATGAATTGGTTGGCTGGAACTTTCTGGACAAAGAGAGTAGCCCCATTTGTTCATTTCACAAAGGAATTGTGTGAATCCTATTTGACCCTTGTTTTTCCAATCTAGGGTCTCAATTTAGCTAGCTCTAAAAATGTTTTAGGGCTCACACCGAAATTTGTAAAATGTCAGCATGAAAACTTTAATTGAGTTATTAGCAATATCTCTTCTTTGAATGACCTTTTAGTACTCCTTATAACATATCACCACCTTTTACTACCTTCAGGCTGACAGATTCTAATATATTCCTCCTTCCTAGATGATATCATCTGTCCTTGGGTGGAATTAACTAAAGCACTCTACATTCAGAAACTGACATTAATCCAGAGTCCTAGATTTGTAACATCTGCTGCTATAAACAGTTTCCATACATTGGCTTTTAACAATGACTCCAGGAAATGCATACTAGTCCTTAGACATGGATGATATGCAAACATAGGAAGATGAGAAACTAACAAGATAACATGGCGGGGGTGTGGGACTTTAAAATTAGCATAAGCATTATACCTACAGTATAAATGTGAGAGGGCATTGCTAATGCCGGTGAATTTCATACTGCAGTTAGTAATCATAGGAGTAGAAGCAGCTAATTGCAACAGGGAGTTATAAGGATGAATGGTAAACTAGTGGTCTGCTCAAGTAACCCTCCCATCCTTGGCAGAGAGACTACACAAAACACACCTCCATCACCTCTGTGATGCAGATGTTTCACAGCATCCCAAGGCACATGCCATGGTTTAATCTGTCACCTTCACAGGATCTTGAATCACCTTGGAGACAAATCCCAGGGCATGTCTGTGAGGGATTATGTGGATTAGGTTAATTGTAGGGGGAAGACACATGTTAAATGTGGGTGGCACCATTCCACAGGGTGGGATCCCAGATTGTATAAAAAGGATAAAGCTAGATGAGCATTAGATTCATCTCTGCTTCTTTTTTTGTTCAGTTTTCACATGTGTGTAGTGTGTACAAGTGCATGTTTGCACGTGTGTAGATGGACACATATATGTGCATATGTGTATGTGCATGTGGATTATGCATGTCCCAAGGTTGATTCTCGGAATCATTGCCAATCACTCTTCTACCTTATTCACTGAAGCAGGCTCTCTCGGTCAAATCTAGAGCTTCCCGATATAGTTGGTTTCGCCACCTTGCTCTGGGCATTTTCAATCTCAACCTATCTGAGGCTGGGACTGCAAGTGAGCTGCTACCCCACACTCTCCCTCCTCCTCGACTGTGCATGCAATGGGGCCAGGTACCTAAACTTCGGCTACCTTGCTCTCCTGGCCATGATAGACTGCACCCTTTTGAACTGCAAGCCAAAACAAATCCTTCCCCCTCAAGTGTGTTTGGTCACAGCAGCCAGAAAAGTAACCACTACACCACGGAAAAAGCATATCAGTACAGCATGTGGATACAGATGGGTATATTCAAAGCTGAGAAAAGAGAAAAATCCCTTCTCCCAAATCCGCAGCCCCTTGCTCTCTGGACTTGGGTGACTCTTAAGAAATAATACAACCCCCTCCTCATACTGTCACTACCTCACATCCACCAAGATCCCCCGGGCTATTGTGTCAGAGTCATGTGATGGGCAAACATCTTTCTGTATGCTGTGAATTTGTGTTGCTCTGATTGGTTGACAAATTAAGCTATTTGGCCAATGGTGAGGCAGAATAGCATGAGGCGGGACATTCTAACTAGAGAGGAGGAAGTGAAAGGAGAGCAGAGAGGAAGCTGCCAGCCGCAGCCATGAGAAGCAAGATGTGAAGATACAGTGAGCCACGAGCCACGTGGCAAAGTACAGATTTATAGAAATGAGTTAATTTAAGATGTAAGATCCAGCTAGTGAGAAGCCTGAGCCAATAGGCCATACAGTTTATAATTAATATAAGCTTCTGAGTGATTATTTTATAAGTGGCTGCAGGGTCCATAGGGCTGGGCAGGACCAGAGAAAACTTCAGCTACAGTCACATGAAGTGCTGGTAATAAGGCTGCGCTCTACAGGTAAGGGGCTGAGGGCTAGCCTGAGCAGAAGAGTGCTGCCTCTTGGTTGTCACCTGGAGAGTGGGTGTGCCTTCAGCTGAGAGAGGGGCATAGACCAGCATGGGAGAGAAGCCTGCATTAGTCCACACTTGGAAAGTGCTGAATGCCATGAACGGTCATCTTGGGACTATGAATTAAGGAAAGCATGTTCCACCAGAAAGACCAGGGTGACACTGGACAGATAGACCTGATGAATGCCTGAGCATTAGGCAGCACTGGCCAGGCAGAGGAAGAGTCCTGGCTCCTATCAGCTAGATTGATGGAACTCCTGGAGCTCTCTTGCTACCCTTGTGTCCATCCTCCATAATACTGAGTCTAGTCTGTCTTACATGTTAAGGATGGAAAAAGCAACTTACCCCAGGGAACAGTGTGACAGGAATGACCAAGAAATCCAGGCAATTGGATTATCAGCACCTGCCCACCAAGACCCTCTCACTAACATGGAAAGTTCCGTTTTGCTCTAAGTAAGGTGGCATTTTGTTAGACTGCCCCAAGAATTAAAACCACAATCATCCTGTCATCCTCTGAGTTGTTGTGCCTGTTAGACTAATTGGAAACTAGTTGGTATGTCTAAATAGTAATAACATGCTAGCAATGCATTTCATTGACACATTTATGCACTCAACTTACCGACCCATACAATAGGAGCCTGGCACTGACTAGGTTGGGGAACTATAAGCATGCACAGGATACAAGCCATGCTCCTAGGACCTTACATGTGATAAAGAAACAACCAAGACTTGACAGTAAATATGACAGAGAGTCCCTTGATAGGAAGTGTTCTAGTTCTAGGGCATTCCTGGAAGGATGTTCTGTCACCTTAGAGAGGCACCTTCCTCTGCTGCTCTTATGTGAGGCCAGCATGCTGCTGACATGTCATGTCACAGAAAGAGATTTGGGAAAACAGTAACGGGAAGTCAGTTTCTGTCAATGAGGAAAGGGGATTCCTAAGCCCAGCATCACTGTCCCTACATACACCTAATGGAATGAAGGCAAGAAGTAGAAGAGTATGCCCTTTCCCCACCCTAGGCCGATTACATATTCTGGCCTCTCTGAATCTTGATCTGCAATGCCATTGGCCTGGCCTATCTCCATCCCTTTTGCACTCAGAACCCTCAGTCCCAGATGGCTCTGCTCTCTGAAAGCACTATAAATTCCTGACAATATTTAAAGCACAGTGTTGTAGAAGGAAGACTTATTAGTGAAGCAGGAATACTAGGATTTCCCTGAAACCTAATTCATCATTCTATTAGCAGTGTGACCTTAGGCAAGTCCTAACAGTCTTGGACCCTGGTTTACTTATCTGTGAAGTATGGTCAGTACTCCATGTGAGACCAAAATCACAAACTGGCTCCAACGACCATCTGACCCAACAGAGAAGAAAGGTCTCTGTAAGTCTGACAGTTTCCAGAACCACTCTGTCGCAACTTCACATTTGACCTTATGAAGTCACACGAGCATCTACACACACAGACATCTAGGCCCTTTGGCTCCTTTCTGAGGATGTGATGGCACTGCTGGATATTTCTCTTCATCTCTCTTGCTTTTTAGAACCTTGTCTCAAGAGATCACTCGCATTTCCTCCCTGACATCTTTCCGAAGTGTACAGGTGTTACTGGCTCCTCTAACTCCCTGGATACAGATGGTCTTGAACACACTAACTCGCCACACTTCTACTTGAGGTTTCCTCACTGGTCAGAATGAAGTCGAAGCCATGTGCTCACTTCACAGAAGCACCTCCCAGTTGGCCAGCTCTCTGTTTCAAGCCATCTTACTGGAGGTGGGAGGGATACAGCAGCAACAGCTCGGGTAGAGGAGTACACGGACCTCTAAAACAGTTCTCTACACTCACAGGTGGTAGAGTAACACAAGAAAGTCAGTCTGCCCTGCGCACATTTGTGTCGCTTGGCCATCGAACCTCTTCCTGGAACCATCTTCCCCACCCGTCCATCAGATCTAATGTTAATACCAGGCTGACTAAGCCAGCCACAGCTCTGCTATCTCCCCCTGTGACAGCTCCCTGCTAGTGACAGCAGCAGGAAGATGGCCAAGATGTACAGATAAAAGCTAAGCAAATGCTGACAAAGCCCCTTGAACACACGAGCACCATCAACACACTAAATTATAATCACTCGTATGTGGACCCTCTGCCAATCTTCACATGAAAAGATTTAAACGACACCCGCTCCAAGTGAGCCACCTGGGTTTAAATACCAGAGACTCGGGGCCTCATGTTCCCACAAAGTAACCCACATGGCTCAGACCTCGGGTTTTATAACAAAGACACTGCCAAGTATTGAAAACCCAAATAACAAAGCCAGATGGGATTTTTAAACATTTACTCTAAACTTTTCATTATGGGTTATATTCTTCTCAAATATTTCATTGAGCCTTTTTCTTCTCTCTGGTTTAAAACTCAATCACTAAAAGGAACGATTCAGAGGCAATAATGTAGAAACAAAAGGGGAGATTAAATACAAATTAAGCTTTCATTTGTACTGTTTTTCCAGACTGAATTAAAGTGATGGAGCTAACTTTGGTGTAAAGTAAATTTTACAGCTGTTAGAAATGATAGAATGTAAATTGGATTATACTATTTAAATATTTTACAAATAATTGAAATGGCTTTCTTATAAGTTATGTTTTCAATATTCACATTCAAACACAGTAGATCATACTGACTGGCTGCAGATATATATCCTTTCTTCTTCTTGGTATTTCTTCCATTACCAAAATGAAACTTGAGGAAATTCACACAGAGCTAGGTCAGGGGCCACCAGTTAAGAGGATGGGAATGCAGAGGCAGGATGATATAATTTAACCTATTCAAATTAATTCACTACAACAGATATTTATTGATTATAGGACAATGAGCAAAGTACTGGACACAATGAGGGAGTAACCAACCTTGCCCTGAAACTACTTACTGTCTGCAAGAAGATGAGTGGGGTGAAATCACACTACAGAAAATTGAACAACACAAATGCTCGCCAGACAAGAAGATGGGCAGGGGATGGCTTCAGAGGAAAGCTGACAAAGGCAGGTCACAGGACCCTCTTGATAAAGTGCTGACCACACAACCCTGAGGACCTGAGTTCAAATCCCCAGCACCCACATAAAAGCTGTAAATGATGGTATTGCTCTGTAACTCCCAGGATGAGGAAGTGGAGACAGCCAGATACCTGGCACACTCTGATTAGCCTGCCTATGCAAACCAGTGAGCTCCAGATTTAGGGAGAGACTCTGTCTTAAAACTGAAAGTAGAGAGCAGTTGAGGAAAGGCACCCAACATCAACCTTTGACCCCTGCGTGTGCGCGCACACACACACACACACACACACACACACACACACACACACGGAGAGAGAGAGAGAAGAAAATAATAGAATTTAAACTAAGTCTTGAAGAATAGACAGGATTTCCATTGTTAAGCAGGGAAACAATGCACGAAGGGAGTATAGGAAGGAAAAACAAGCATCATTAATTCATGGGAAGGAGGAAATATGACCCATGTGGAGAATAGAGTCAAAAACAAACCAGCAAGCATTCATGCCTAGAAAAATGAGAAGACAGTTTTCTTTAGTCTCTCGTCCAGCATCAATTAACTATCCACATGCCAATAAGATCTGTGGGGAATATAAAGAATGTAAGGCAAGATCCTGTCTCTTGAGGAATTTATATGTTATAACATAAACACAAATACAGGAGGGGAAGCAGAAAGCTACATGGGATGGCAGAGATAGGTGTTTCTGTGAATACCATGGAGGAACATCATATCACAAACAAGGCGAGAAGGGCGTCTTGAGGGATTAGCACCTGGAGCTGACCATGTGCAGGTGAGGGACATGAGTTATGAAGGAGAGGTAAAGCTAGTCCTTTTGCTAGTTCTAATTCTGTCATGAAATTCTTGTTTTAGATAGCGACTAAGTTCATACAAATATATTCAATAGTGAAAGCTCCATAAAATCCAATGGGAAGCTCCTCAGATTCAGAAGCACCATTCAAACTACTCAGGAGTTCATTGAGATCCATAGGTTTTGAGCCTCTAGGTGATTTTTTAATTAATTTTCAAGATTTTTATAGTTAAGTTTTTAAAATTAATGTTGAAAAAGGGAGTTGTGTTCTTTTAAAACATTAAAAATAACAAAAAGGAAAAAAATCTTAGCCCAAGGTCTCTACCAAAATAGATGGTGGCCACGCATTGCAGATGACAGTTAGCTCCTGTCCCAGTACATGAGGGCTTCATTAGCACCCAGAGCCTTAGATAAAACCACGCCCAGCTGCTTCAAATAAACAGACAGACAGCATCACAGGGAGCGGGGGAGAGTGATGGCGATGGGTTTGTTTTAAATAGGGAAGCAAGGGTATTGCATTAGGGAATCAGAACTCATCTTGAAGAGGAAGAGAAAAGATGGATGAGGACGTGGGAGGAAGGGGAAGAACACAGTCCCGCTTCCTACAGGGGAGACATGATGGAGGACTGAGCCTGGCTAAAAACAAAAAGAGACTTCCCTGGAGACAGATGGGGAGATGGGACGGGCTAGATCAGATTACAGAGGACCTGAGGTCCCTACAAGCAAACTCCACACTCCATTAGGTGAGCAATGAGGAGCTATGGCAGGGCTGGGGAGACAGTTCAGGAATCACAGTGCGCCAGCCACTGCACACGAAACCAATAAGCAAAGGCTCTGTGTACATATTTACATAATGTGGGTGTGACTGGAATAGAGGTTCCAAATACATACATATCCTCTTCCTCTGAAACCTGTTCCTCCAATGCATTCTGGGAAGGTAAGATAAGAAAAGAAAAAAAAAAGTAGCTCTATTCTGACAGTTTAGCATCCTCAGAACCCTTGCCCACAGCCTGGACCTACAAGTTAAGGTCTGACTGGAGTGGAACATAGCAACCTGACCTGGGTTCCTATCCTAACTTCACCACAGAGCATCTACATGATGTCTCTGGGCCTCAGATTCCTCGTGGACAAATACAAAGTAGAATGTTGCATGTACATCAGAGATCCACAGCAAGGGTCAAATAACTACTGGGAATAAAAATATTCTGAGTGTTGTAGGCTACAGAGGTGGGACATGGCACACAGAAGCTTAAGAGTGCCTTGATGCCATTTGCCAGGATAACATCTCTAGACCCCCCTCCTTCCCTTGTGTCAGAAGCTTCCATCCTTTGGGAGGTGCTCAGCAATCTCAGCAGGACTCATCTTGGTCCAAAGGCCAACTGCAGCCCTCACCCTTTGTCTTTATTCTTAATCAGAACACCTACATCTCTGTGCATAAATAGGATATCCTTCCTAGAAACTGTGGGCCTAGAGTAGAACTAAGCCATTCCCACAGAACAGGATTGCCTGTGCTGAGGACCATGAGGAAGGTCCACTGTGAGCACTCCTCAGGTGGACATCAAAGATCTGCTTGGAAACTGATGGGAGCAGAAGCAGAGACCCACAGCCAAACATTAGATGGAGCTAGGGGAATCATGTGGAAGAGCAGAAAAAAAGACTGGAAGAACCAGAGGGGTTGGGGACCAGGAGAGCAGGGCTCACAGAATCAACTAACCAGAGTTCATAGGAGCTCGCAGAGACTGAACTGACAATAAGGGAGCCTGTATGGGTCTGACCTAGGTCATCTGCATATAAGCTACACTTGTGTGGCTTGGTCTTCCTGTGGGATTTCTAACTGGGGGAGCAGGGGCTGTCTCTGATTCATTTGTCTACTTTTGGGACCCTTTCCTCCTCCTGAGTTGCCTCGTCCAGCCTTAACGTGAAGGGAGGTGCTTAGTCTTATTGTAACTTGACATGCCATGTTTGATAACCCTGGGAAGCCTGTTCTTTTTCTGAAGGGAAATGGAGGAGGAGTGGATCTGGGGGAGAGAGGAGGCAGCGGGTAGGGACTGGGAGGAGAGGAGGGGAAACTGTGGTTGGGATGTAATGTTTGAGAGAAGGATAAAGGAAAAGAGAAGAAGTAAAAAGGTCTGCTTGGAGAAAACCGAGGGGAGGGCAGGGCTTTGCAGGCTCTGACACAGCTGTGGTCACACCGCCACATAGATATTCTGTGTGGGGAGGAGGGGAGCCGAAATAAGACAAAAGGGATGGGGACATGGCTCAGTCAACAACGTTCTCACCACACAAGCATTAAGACTTGAGTCTGCATCCCCAGCACCAGAATAAAAATCCAGCCTATAATCTTAGTGCTGGATGGAGGAGTCAGAGGACCCCTGGGACTTGCTGTCTAGACAGCAAGGCAGAAGCAGTGAGCCCCAGGCTCAGTGAGAGAGCCTGCCTCAAAAATAAGGTGGGGAGCAATAAACGGTACTGGATGTCAACCTCTGGCTTGCACATGCACACACATATACATGTGCACACCAACATGTACGTGCTATACCACACAGAGAAATAAGCAATAAAATTTTTTTGTTTTGTTTTGTTTTGTTTTTTAAGTAGGAAACTTCAGAGTCTCTAGAAAATGGGAAGATAAAAGGCTTTCTTTCTTCCTTGGACAGCTGAACCACAGAAGACATAGTATCGATGACAAGCAGAAGAACTAGTGAATGAGAAGTCTCACATAATCATTTTCTGCTCGCCAGGAAGTCTCATTGAGTTGACTCTTCAGAGCACAGAACAGGTACACATATAAGCAAGGTAAATATACTGACCCCCACTTCGTCAAGAGAAAAGAAGCTGGGACTCAGAGAGGTTAAATGACCAACCTGAGTGTACTTAGCTACTAAGTGTTAATGGCGGGTTGGTCTAAGGGCCTGGGTTGCTTGCCTCAGAGCCCAGCATCATTTCCATTCATGTGCAGTTTATTTCCTGGGCAAATGTGGCCATGAACTCCATCTTTATACTGACAGAATCTTTCCATCAAAAGACTCGGTCAATATCGTCTTACACTGACAAGAGGAAAATGATAAGAAAGAATAAAACCATAGACCAGAAGTCAAATTATACTCTTGGAGACAAATTCAGAGTTTCTTTTTTCTGTACAGCCTGTAAGCTATGAATGGTTTTAGTATTTTTAAATAGTGGGGAAAGAAATCCAGAGAGGACTGGCTTTTTACTGCCTGGGAAATTACATGAACCTCATGTTGTGCTTCCTCCTCATGGCACACACATGTGCAGTGAGGGAGAGCTGAAGCCTGAGAACTGAGCAACGGCACACAGGACAGCGCTCACAATGCTGGAAGTACTTACCATGTGACCCTGGCTGAAAATGTTTGCGGAGCACAGTCACAAGCCACAGCTCTGCAAATGACTGGGGGAACGGAGGAGGAGAGCGGATGGGAGACAGAACACAGAGTCCCTGGCCCTCAGATTTAATAGATTTTGCTTGTGGAAAATGGGGCTTTGAGAGACTTATTTGTGGTGGGGATATGCATGCTGTGTGGGTATGAATACTCGTGCAGGGCGTATGGAGGCCAGGGGTCAACCTAAATATCTTCTTCTAGATGTTCCCCTTATTATTACTATTTAGTCCAGGTCTCTCACTGAACCTGGAGTTCAACTACTCAGCTAGCCTGGCTGCCCAGCAAGCTCCAGAGAACCGCTCATCTCCATTTCCCAATCACAGGCACACACCACTCCTCTCCCTGGCTTTTATGTGGGTAATAGGAATCTGAACTTGGGTCTTCCTGCTTGGGCAATAACCACTTTACCCTCTGAGTTATCACCCCATCCCTCAGGGAATGAATTCTTAAAAGGCCAATCCCTTCCTGCTGGCGCTGCTGAACTTCATTTGATAGCTTCATGACTTAGTTTTTAGGCCCCTTTAATTTCCCGCTAGCCCACCCTTCCCTGCATTGCCTGTACAGAGAGAACCTCGGTGCTTCTAGCAATGAAGATGCCCTGGCATCAGCTATAAAATCTGTATCTCACTTACTCAGACAAGTGGATATTTATTGACAAAGTGTGTGATATAGGAAGAAAGGAGAGAGACCGCCTGTCCAGAAGGCAGTAACCTTGGTGTGCATGCAATGTCACCAGCCCAAACCATCACTCTTGCAGATGTACAGCATATTATTTAAAGGGAAACAAATATCAGCCACGGAATGTCATGGCAAGGACACATCTCCTGCCTCTTAACTAAACTTATCAGGGCTGTGGTTTAATATGGTTCCTTTTTCATCCTCCCTCAAATCCATCTTCCCGGGCAGCTCCTGACACCACCAGCAAACAGTCAAGACAAAGATTTAGTGACGTTAGCTTCAAACAGATCTGGATTTACTGACATGTGGGGCTGGTTTACTCTGGTGCTGCAGTACCCAGGATTAACTTTAACTAGTCCTTAATGTTCAGCACCACTTTGCACGTCCCAAGGTGTCCGGCCGGGGTGTGGTTCTGTGCTTGAGATCAGTGTGTGGTAGAGAGAAGATTCCTGGCAGTGTCATGAGCTTCCTTTAACCAAGATGGCTGAGTTAATACACAGTGTGTGTGTGTGTGTGTGTGTGTGTGTGTGTGTGTGTGCGCGCGCGCGCGCGCAGGTACCTAGGTTCACATTCGTGGAGAAGCTGGAAGTCAACCTGAGGTCAATTACTCTCCATCTTATTTCTTTGCGACAGACCTTCTTACTGAATCTGAAATTTGCCAATTTGCCAGACAGCTCTAGAGGCCCTTTGATAGCCTGCCTGTCCAGGCAGGCCCAGGATTGCAGGTGAACCCAGCACCCTTAACATCTTAAGTGAGTGTTGGAGGTTCCAAGTCTAGTCCTCATGTTCCAACTGAGCCATTTCCCCTGCCAGGTCTGGACAGTAATAGTAAGTACCCTAAACACCCTTTGTGCCTGAATCCTTCATTCCTTGTGTCCTCTAACCTGCCTTTGCTTGTCTTTGAATCAGCACGGAATGGGCAAAGCTGGCTGAACACTTTCAGTGGCTACAAAAGCCCTGCATCTTGTTGGCTTCTGCTTCCTCACATGCACCAACTCTGAGCTGCACAGAACAGAGGCAGCTGGAGCACAAATGCCCACTGGCTTTAAGAGAGCAAACCTCCGTCCTCAGCCTGCCCCTGCTGGCTTCTCAATGCCCAGCCAATCCCAGTGGGGCAGAGGCTGACAGGAGGAACTCAGTCTGGACACACACAGACATCATGAAAAGGGCACAAAAATGGAGCAGGAGAGGGGAAGACGTAAAACTTCTATCAGCCCTTCCTAGCACCAGACTGAAGAACAAATTTGCAAAGCTCCAATAGAAGATTAACTGCTAAATGAAAAAGAGCTACTAGATGTAAATTTAAAAGTCCAAAAACACCCAAGAGGCATGACTATAATTATTGCTGAGGGAAGCTCTTTAAGACTAAAAATACATTTCCATTAACAATCAAAATTAGTTTTCATTGCTTTTTTCTTGAGCTTTCAGTGAATAACCTTTGATGGTAGTATATGATAATGATTCATTAGGAAAAGTGAATTTGTATTTCAGAAGTAGGTGCTGAAAAAAATTAGCCAAGAAATTATTCCTCCATAGAAGTCAGATGGCAGAGGAGGGGAACATTTTTAGAAGGAGTAATGACTTCCTATAAAAGCTAAGCCAGACAGTGGGTACCCACTCCAACATCCTGACAAACAAAATCTGTTCCAAACCTCCAGTGACGTAGAGGAGTCAGGAGTGTGACAGAACATTTTTTCCTTTAAATTCTGGGTAAATGAAAGACACTGTGACATCTTGTGACGTCTGCTGCACATCGTGATTTCTACAGCTCTTATTTACCATGAATGGCATATGTAAAGAAACATGTGAGTTCTGACTCACCTCATTATGTTTTTGCACATGTGGAAGGATTACATGGTGGGAGGTGCATGTTCACATGTGCAGGTTTATGTAGAAGCCAGAGGTCAACCTTGGGCACTGTGTATAAGCATGCACCACCATGCCCTGTTAATGTAAGTGCTGGGGATTGAACTCTGGTCCCCAACCTTGCTCCACGTGTGCTTTATTGACCGACCTATCTTCCAGTTGTCTTACCAGGTTTTCACTGAGATACATTTTGCATAGTGAAAGACATTAATGATAAGTTTTGACAAGTGCATACACCTCTGGCATCAGCTCAATCAAGAACTAGAAGACTTCTAATTTACACATCCCACAGATAGCTTGTGCTCTAACCCGACAAAATTTCTGTTCTGATTTCTGTCACCCCTGATTTGTGCCAGGATGTCACCCACGTGACATCATGCTCTAAGCTATCTTTGGTGTGTGACTTGCTTTGCTCTGCATAATATTTCTGAAATTCAATCTTATTTTTAGAAAAATCTTAGCTACGTAAAAGATTTCTCTGGCCAATGATTTTGGGGGAGAGAGCAGATGATAAGCAATGAAATTTTTAAGTAGAAGGTAAAGACAAGCAGTAAAAAAATGTAAATACATGTTTTCTGGGAAATGTTTTAAAAACAGAGGGAAAATTAAGTATTTCTCTTTAAATGCTGTTAATCACCCTGAGAGGCTTTAGAAACTCAGTGGTGGCCTTTAATTCACTCAGCTATCACAGGAAGGCATGACAGAACCATGAACTGAACATAATTCATAATTCTAAAGCTAATTATGATGAGTGGCCTAGAGATTTGATTAAAAATCATTAGTTCTGCTAAAAAGCCTCCAAACAAAAATGAACGTCTAGAAAACATAACCCTGCCTTTGCCAGATGGATGATCCTTTGAAAACCTGAAGTGAGACGATAAAAGAAAATTATTTCCAAGAATCATTGCCAAGTTGTAAAGTACAAAACACAAATAATTCGTTTGCTGATACAAGGTTGAATGTGTGCTTTAAGTTAAACGATGGAAAGAAAGCAAAGCCGTACCCCAAAGACACAAAGTAAGAGGGTGAGAAGGAGAGAGCTTTCCTCCCTGGTCCAATGGTGGAAAATTGGATAAATAAATAGAAAGGAGTCCTTAGAAATCCAAGGAGCCTGGGGTTCTTGTGGAACTCCCATGCTTGGGAAAGCCCTGGACTTGAACCCAGAGCATGTGGAGTCCACTGGGCTAAAGCTGCACCATGTCCTGTCACAGCCTCTGCCGTCTACTGCATCATCTTGTTCTTGCAACTTAATGGTTCCCCTGCTTGTACTGCTATACTTCTGGGTAGCTGCAGTGACCTCACAGTCATTCCAGCTGGCTCTCGGCACAACTTTCTGAAGTAGGCAGACATTGCCTTGTTAAAGTTACATCTACACCTATGAGGTGGCTTAGTGTACAAAGATGCTTGTCATGTGCGCAGATGACTTGAGTTCAATACCCAGAACTCATGTAAAGGTGAAAGGAGGAAAATGACCCCACATGGTTGTCCTCTGACCTTCCCATAACCACCATGTAACATGTGCATCCCCCACACAGATGCATGTACACATCCAACAACAATAATCATTTTACAGTTGCATCTCTGGCTAAGGTTGTAAGGTAACTTGTTAGTATTCTTGGCACTGCAAAATATCTTTGGACTTTTAGCTGATGACCACATCAATGTTACATTATCCTCCGCACAGGTAATAAACCCAAATGACAAACAAGAAGACAGACAGAGAGAGCAGGGCAGGATAGAGTTAATCCTTCCAAGCTATCTCATGGCACTCTGAAAAGGCTTCTAAAAGAATCTATGGAAAAACTCCTTTTTACTACTAACCTTGATATCTCAGTGAACCTTGTCTTACTTGACTAGAGTACCAGAACCTTCTAAGTCCCCCGTCCTGAAGAATCAAATATTCACATAAAAGAGTTGAGTTGGAGTTGCCCTACACAGCAGATAACACTTATCTAAGAAGCCATAGGTTTCCAAATAGGAAGCCCAGAGCCACATGTAGGATATACCTCCCTCCCTGAGCTGCTGGTCAGAGGTGTCCTGGAGACCACCAAAACAACACAGGCTATTGCCATTGCTCTTGGTTGCCCATCACAACTGGATGGCAAAACCCTACTACTGATTACATCTCACACGCTGATCACAAGAGACGGGAAAATCGAGTTTGTGCTAACTAGGAAGCTGCCTCCCTGCTGCCTAGTTCTCTTATTACTGGGAGATGCTATGTAGGCCGCAAGTGGGGAAAGGTCATCAACAGGCTCATCCAATTGTGAAACCTGGGAACTGCAATATGACCAGCGTGCTAAGAGATGCCCACGGGCACAACCATAGCTCAAATGTTACAGGGGTAACCAACTATTTTCTGACTTCTGTAAGGCCTTCTCCCCAGGAGGAAACATATGCCTGGCACCACAGATCTGACCACACAACTGTGATTGAAGAGCTCACAGGAGAGGCCCCAGTCAGTGATGATGAGCCTATTACTTCACTAAATGGACAGAGTATCAAACTGCCCTCTAAATTCACACCTCTCTACCTGCAGTTTGGTTCAGAGCTCAGACTTCATCAGAGACGTTTCCCTGTGCAGTGGATGGGAGTTAACGAAGAGACTCAATGCAGAGAACAAGTAACTGAAGAATACACAGCCACAAGTATCTTATCACACACACACACACACACACACACACACACACACACACACACATACACACATACACACACATACACACACACTCACATACACACACATACATACATACATACATACACACACATACATACACACACACTCACATACACACACATACACACATACATACACACACATACATACACACACACTCACATACACACACATACACACATACACACACACACACTCACATACACACACATACATACACACACATACACACACATACACATACAAACACACATACACACACTCACATACACACACACACACACACACACACACACACACACACACACACACACACACACACACACACACAGGCTCAGAAGAGACAGAAAGAAGAGCCAGAGGACTTGTGAAAGCTGGAGCAAACCGGTGTCTTGTGGACATGGCAGGACTGATGTGCTCATGAATGCACAGCAGCTGTGGCTATTGGCACAAGATCAAGCCAATCAACATTCTAGCATGGCATGGAAGGAGCTCATGAGCTCCCACCCCGAATTGAGAAGCTACAGACAGTTGATGGCTTCTAGGGAAGAGACAGTCTGTTTTCTTTAAAGTTATGACTCCAAATAGGTCAAAACCCAGAAGTACATTGATAGCCCAAATTGGAGTTGATGGGTTATTTTGAAAAATAAAAAAGAGACATGAAGTTGGGGGCCCAGGAAGGTGGAAGTAGCTTTGGGAAGAGTTAAGGAGGGGAATTGGGATGAATATGATCAAGATACATTGCATGAAATCTCAACTAATTAATAAAATATTTTAATAAAGTAAAATCTTTAAGATTAAAATAGGATTTAAGATAGAATAAAATTTTCCCTCCCTGAAAGTCATGGCACCTTCCCAGCATGCTTTGCTCACAATTCACCCACTGAATTTTGAGTAGTAGTACTCAATGCACCTGTCAGTCAGAGAATCTTAACAATGCTGTTTTCACAACAACCTACAGGCTAAGAACTAGTATCCTACTTTACAGGTGAGGAACCTGAAACACTAAGAGATGAACTATTTGACCCAGACCATATAACTGCTATGCAATACACCTGAGATCTGTACCCCAGCTCAAGGACTCCAAAACCCACACCCTTTACCTCCAACGCCATAATAAGCCAAGTGCTGATCCACAGAACTCAAAGCCCTCCCCCAGTTCTCTACTCCAAAGAGTAGGAGGCTGGCAACAAATGCTCTACCATCTAAGATACAGATACAGTGGATATTTGTCATTTCAGAGAGGGAGCTCGTATTTATATGTACACACTGATTAAATAAATCATGATCACAACAGTAAACATGTAAATTCTGATCAATAACTACTTGCCTTCCCCTCCCCCCACGCTAACAGCTGCAATAAAGCTTTAACTGTAAAGCGGTGTACAACCAGCCATAAAAGTATGTAAAATAAATGAGGGTAACATAATGAGGGAATCCAACATTCATCTCATAAATATAACATAACGACCACAGCTAAAATGTCAGAGAATCTAATAAATCAATATGGTAGGACAGAGCTATCTTTATGTTCAGAATACATAAAAAATATATTTACATGCAGGGGCTCTTTTTTTTTTTTTTTTTTTTTTTTAAATAAACTGGGACCAAACAAAAAAGAATTATAAGGAACTTAACTCTTTGTGGATGTAGATGCTCTGGCCTGACCATGGTGTTTTCAATGCTCACAGGGTTCTCCTTCATCATTTCATGATAAGAACTGGACCCTGCTCTCAATCTATACAGAAGGTTTTCGATAGTGTGCTAAAATAATATGCAAATGTCACTGGTAGGGAACTACACAGGAAAACATCCGGGGGGTACTTTGAAAGGATCAATTACAAGCCCTGGTTTAGAATACTTCTGATCATGGTGATTTCTGCAAATTCCAGCTCCGTTTATTAGTGCCAACAAACCCTGGGAGGGTTAGTTATTTCCCTGTTAATGTGCAAGCGATTGATGTGGATAAACCCCATAAATACTAATGAGGGGGACATGAGGAAATCTCCCCTGAATTAATGAGAGGAGAGGCTCCTATGCTGACCAACATGTCGCCTAATGACTGGAAATGATGGATTTATAAATTCTCCCAGGTTCCCTGGTGCTTGTGCACTGAGGAAATAAACATTCTTCCCCAGCCACCTCCTCCTGGGGGTGCCTCCGGATCTAGGGGGCTAACTGGAAAAGAAAAACGTCTTTATCACCTTCTCCTTAATGAAATATGGACATACCTCAGACACATTAACTCACCTTGAGAGTAGACTAACTAGGAAGCTATCAGTAGGGGTGGAGTCACCTCAGATAATCTGAACCCATGACTAAAGAACCAATTTCTCAGATATGAAAAAGCCCTGAAAGCAGTGTGTGAACATGCATGCACTTGGATGTGTGTGTGTGTGTGTGTGTTTAAACTCAGTGTTTTGTTATCTGCTGCTACACAAATTACATAGTGGATCTAAAAGATAACTGCTTCATTTACTCACAACTGTGCAAGTAGGGGCTGAGCTGAGTGGTTACTTTTTAGGGCTCACATGAAGTGCCTCTGGTGTTTGTGGTCTGATGGTGGCAGAGACCGGATATTCAAGAATGGCCAGGAGCTACCATCTCTCTCTTTCCACAGAGCTGCTTAGATCGCCTTTACCTGTAGGTGGCTCCTGAAGGGGATATTCCAGAAAGGCCAGCCCTGTTGTCAATACCAAGGCTCTATTTACACTACATGGTAATGTCCCACTGCCTAAGGGCAGAGTCAACAGGTCCAGAGATACCACAAAGATGTAAACACTGGTCAGTGTGGCTTATTTGGGATCAATAAAGTTATAGTCCACTACAACTATTATAGCCCTGTGTCCATATCCTGAGAGAAAGAGACCATTACGTTCACAACAACTTTAAAAACTTTTACTTGTCTCTTTTTGTTCTTTATTTTAATATTAAATGATATAGTGTATAGAGTAGCTTTGTGTCACTATAGTGACTGAAATAATCAATTTATAAAGAGAAAAAAGCTGACTTCGGTCCACATCGTTTTAAGTTTCATCTGTGACTGGTGGTTTCCATGGCAGTGGTATGTGGTATTAGGCTTATGGTATGCCGTGGTGAGGAACATGTGACAGGCACATCTGTTCAATTTCTGGCCAGGAAACAAGAAAAACAGAAGAGAAGGGAGGAGAGGGGGAAGGGGGGAGAGGCGACAGGATGTGATGACCTGGAGACCACTGTGAGGACCTGTCCCCCGAGAGGTGAGACTACCCATGAGCCCTCAGCTCTTAAGTGTTCCACCACCGACTAGCAATGCCACACTGGAGACCACATCTATAACCCCTGGCTTTGGTAGGGGACAGCCAAGACGTAAACAATGCCATCCAGTGCTCTGGCCATTGCCAAAAGGCTCTGTAGGAAAGGAGGGAAAGCATGGGATGGAGACATGCATTTCAGGTTGGAGAAATGCCTTGATGGGTAACAGCATTGCCTACTCTTCTAGAAGACCAGGGTTCAGTTCCCAGCACCCACATGGCAGCTCACAACCATGCATAGCTCCCACTGCAGGGAAACTGATGACCTTTTCTAGCCTCAGTGATAAGGGCACAGCCAAACATGTAGGTAGACTACACATACATATAAAAATTTTGTTACAGTTTTTTTTTTTTTAAGAGAGAGCAGCATTTCATAATTTGTGAGACACAGACCAATGCTTGGCTTTTTAAACTGACATTTTCAAATGTGACTTACTGACTGATCTCACAGAGAACTCAACAGCCACCCCATTCTGTACCTTGATTCTCTCAGTTCTCCCTACAGTTTATACTCAGAGGATCCCTTGTGCCCTCTCAAAGGCCCAGCCATGAACCTTTCTTTACCCTGGTGGCAAGAAGACCTAAGGATGCCTATAAATTCTGCTACAAAAATTGTCCCTTGAAGATACCCCAAAAATATAATCTTTTTCAACAGCAGCAACCCCATGGGCTTGGTTAATACTTTTCAAATCCAGTCTACCTGTTGGTATTCATTAGCCATAAATAATTTGTATGACATTTCAATTTTATCAAAGCACATCCCTTTTGGTGCCGGGAACAGCTCTCTGAGGCAAGTGAAACCAAGATTTATCATCTTTATTGGACCAAAATAAAAACAAAGCCTGTTCACATTAGTGTGTGGCTCATAATTCTGCAGTGTTGGATAGTTAACAAAAATACTACCTCATTCTTTTTGTATGGAAACCCCACAAAACCTTCCTGAGAGGTAATAACATCCTGAGTAACAGATGTCATGAAGAAGTTGGACCTTTACCCCATCCCACACACTGAGTGAGTGGCAGGCACTAGTGAGGATCACAAGATGACTCAACCTCCTTCTTTCCAGCCTGTAAGGGAAAGAGTCCACTAGGTGTGCCCAGCCAGGCTGTAGCACAATTAGAATTAGAACTCGTGTCTTCTCTACAGTCATGCTGACTGTTAGGCCTCAGTTACAGCTTTAAGAAGTGTCCCAAGAGGAGGAGGAGAAAAGAGTGTAGGAGCCAGAGGGGTCAAGGACACCACAGGAAGGCTGACAATCAACTAATCTGGGCTCATAGGGGTTCACAGAGACTGAACCAAAAACTGGAAAGCCTGCATGAGACTGGTCCTCTTATGGGACTCCTAACAGCGGGAAAAGGGGCTGTCTCCAACTCTTTAACAAGCGTTTGAGACTCTACTTCTCATACTGGGTCCCCTTGCCCAGCCTTAATACAAGGGGAGGTGCTTGGTCTTCCTGCAACTTGATGTGACATGTGTTGTTGATACTCAGACCTGTCCTTTTCAGGATGGAGAGTGAAGGGAAGGAGCTGGGGGGAGGGGGAGGGAAAAGGAGGGAAGATACTGGGAGGGGAAGATGAGGGAAGGTTGTGGCATGGATGTAAAATAACTAAATGAATTTTTTAAAAAAATGGTGTGCACCACCATGCCTGCCCCTCCGCGAAAAATAGTGTCCTAGGAGAGAGGTAAAATAGACCACATACTCTTATGACCCAGTTTTCCATGAGCGCAGGAACACAGCCTTGGGGTGGGTTTGAAAGTATGATAAAGCCAACATGAGATGAGACGATGCGAAATGCCCTCTAGTGAGCACCTCGAACTCATGACACATTGCTCCCTCGGTTTAGATGCGACATTTTAATGTTTCAAAGATAGCAAACTAGGAGACAAACAGGAGATAGAACACAGTAGGGTCCAGTTTCCTCTATGATTAGAAACTTTGTTCTTGGTTTTTGTGTAAAAGGGCCATTCCAAGATAGTAAAATGACCTAAGAACAGATGGCATTGGGTCAACTGAGTAGCTGTGAAAAAAAATGTTTTCATTTTTATCTCAGCATAAGTAGAAACCATTTACCAAAGGGGATGAGGGGACTGATGGATCAAGACCCAAGAGACAAAAGTGAGCAACCACAGTGTTAGGAAGTAGTTTATCCTGGGTGTTCAAAGGAAAGATTCAGCCAACAGACACAGTTACACTTTGCAAAGCAGAGTGAAGGATAGTACACTCCAGGGATACACTGGAGACACTGACCTAAGGTGGAGTTAAAAGCTCACTGGGTTCTATGTCACAGATTTTTAAAAAAGTTTTCATTAAAACTTAGGAGGTAGATGGCAATTTTATGGGGGTAAGGTATCACATTTTTCCCCAACCAAATCTAAAGGGGGATTGGATCTCCCTTTCAGGTTAATGCCTTCCATAGGCAACCAGAACTATCACACAAGATTAAACACCCAATACTAACATTATTATAATATAATCAGGCCTTCTTGGGCACATGATCAGCAGCTGGAAAAGTTTTCTGGCACCTTATTTTCTAGGCTACAGAAGGAACCTAACCACAGCTTCAAGGGTATTGAACCACAAAAGGGCATTGTGCCCATAAGCAGACAAAGTTCTGAGACACAGTTGCACTTGCTATGGCCATCCATGTCTAACTCCTTGTCAAACCAGGAGACACAGTCACCAATGTGAAGTTGAGGGCTTTCCTGGTCACCTTATATCTTACTCTTTGTTAATTGGTCTCATTCGGTTTAGAAGAAATATAGAGGGAATAAATAAATATATGCCCTAAGAGTTGGGAGAATCTTCAACAAGATATAAATGGCATAAACAATATTAATTTGTAAACATCAAAATTAGGGGCTTATTGCTCTTGCAGAGAACACAGATTTGATTCTCAGAACCCACATGGCGACTCACAACTATGTGTTACCAGGCCCAGGGATCTGATGCTCTCTTCTGGTCTCTGAGGGCACCAGGCATGCACACAGTACACTTATATCCATGCAAGCAAAATGTTTATATGTGTAAAATAATAAATTAGTATAATTTTCTGAAATCTTAAAAAAAAAAACACTACATACAATAAAAGATGCCAAAAAGTTGAAAGAAGACATATTGAAAAAATATATATTTTAAATTTTTTAGAAAATTGTGTATATGGTTGTTTTGCTGGCCTGAATGTCTATGCACCATATTCATGCCTGTTGACCAAGGATGCCAGAAGAGGGCATTGGATCCCTTGTAACTGGAAATATAGAGAGTTGTGAGCAGGTGAGTACAGGGAACTAAACTTGGGTCCTCTGCAAGACTAGCCAGTGCCCTTTACCACCGAGACATCACTCCAGCCCAAAAAATATTTTTTAATGTTTGACACACCAGGCCAAGGATCCCTGAATATATAAAGAAACCAATAAATAAAAGTCACACAAGCCACAGGTGGGGGGAAATGGGTTATGCATAGGCAACTCACAACAGAACAATTTCAAAAAGATAGACAATAAATACATAGAACGATTTCCAAACTTGGCAGGCAAATGAAAACTAAAAATGACAGCGAGCTATGCTGTGTCATGCCTGACAGACTGTAAGGATTCTGAAAGTGTGCTAATATCAAACACTGGCTAAGGATGAATCAGGTGACACTTTCTATACATCTGTCGAAGCGACTTGATCGAGCACAATGGAGGATAAACATACAGGCGTCATCAGTCTAAAACATACAGGCACAGTGGTGCTGAACACTACTTCTTATACCACACTCCAGAGACTCCCTCGTACATATGCAATAGCAGCCCGTAACAAAGTCATTCACTACTTATATAACCAGGAAAAATGACTAACGACCAAAATGCCAATCCAAACGACAGAATAAACTCTGGCATACCCACACGGAAGAATACTTGTGGGAAGAGAAAGTACTTGCGCCAATATGAAAAGGTTTATAACAAACCACTGAGATAAGCCAGCAGCTGCTTCCTGGGCACAGAATGACAGTTCTCCACTAGGCAGGCACATGCGTGTAGAAAGAGGGTAGGTACACTCACAGATCAAGGCTACATCAATATTGCTGCTACCATTTTGCAAAGACATCCTGGTAAACAGAGGTAAGATTGCCCCAGCAGCCCAATGTCAATATGAAGAAAGTCATATTTACATGACTAAAGTCTAATTGTCAATAAATTAAAATAAATTTCAATAAATTTAAAAACATGGCAGATAACCTTTTCTCAAAAAAAAAAAATTCTCCACAGGAGAGTTTGGAATCTTTAAAAATGCAATTCATTTAAAATGTTTTATTTAAGTGTAGGTATGTCTGTGCATATGCCTACGGGGGCCAAAAAAGAGCATCGGACCTCCTGAAGCCAGAGGCACAGGAGACTTAGGTGCTGAGAACCAGACTCCAGTCCTTTGGAAAAAGAACAAATGCTCTTAACTACTGAGCCTTGGTCTCTCCAGTCTTGAGTTTGTAGTCTCTTTGGAATCTCATAAAACCCAAAACATTAACACCAAAAAGCAGATTGATAATGAGGCAGGAGAAGGGAATCGGTGCATAGGGGAGCCAGGACTGCAGAGTGTGCTGGCCCTGGCCTAGCCTGCCCTGGTACCCTCATTCTCCAAGGCACAATGCGGGTGAGCAGATAGTGCAACTATTTAACTCACTTAAGTGCCATGCTAAGAGCCAGCTAGATGAATGCAACTGAGTCCCACCTCGCTGTGAGTGTGAGTGGAGAGCCTGCACACTGCTGGGAGTGGGGCGACCACTCCCGGGAAGAGAAGGAGAAAGAAGGGGAAAGGAAAAGATTCTGCAAGGACCAGAATGAGCAGTTACAGTTATGTTTTTCAAGAGTTTCTATGCGGCCTGAGTATCTTGTGACCCGCACCAAGGTGATGCAAGGTCCTGGTTTTGTGATTGCCTGTGTTTGTTGAGCAGACAAAGGGGTCACAGTACTGACAGTACATGACAAAAGAAGAGGGTCACGGTGTCTATGTCTCCCAGGAAGCAAAGGGTTACATGGAGCCAGAGCCCAGCAGACAGTCCAGCCTGGCCACTTGTGGGCAGTACACATCCTCTATAGACTTTGGATCACCTAGTCTGAAACCTTACAAAAAATAAATATCATTTTTACTCTTCCTAATTAGAAATGTAAAAGAGAGTAGTAATTCCATGAAGTTGCACAAAACTGCTAATCCCTGTTGAGGAGTCTAACAGAGGAATGGAGGGCAAGGGGCTGAAGGACACAATTGTAAAGACACATTCCCTTAGAATGTGGAATGATAGGACTTCTGTGGACTTTCTGCCCTGGGCTGGTAGTTAGGTCACCTGGTGCTTTAAGTATCTAAACATGGTGGTGGTCGGGGGGAACCTGACCTCCCATCTGTTCCCAGAATGGTACCATTTCTTTTCATTTATGAACTGAATTCTCATTACAATCATTTTATCCCCATTTCACAGATGAGAAGATAGAAGCCTCAGCATCAACAGGTTAGTTTCACCTTTCTCTCTCTCTCTCTCTCTCTCTCTCTCTCTCTCTCTCTCTCTCTCTCTCTCTCTGTGTGTGTGTGTGTGTGTGTGTGGCTGTGTGTGTGTGTGGCTGTGGCTGTGGCTGTGGCTGTGGCTGTGGCTGTGGCTGTGTGTATACACGTGAATGTCTGAATGTCTGAGGTCAACTTCAAGTGTCTTCCTCAATTGCTCTTTCCCTTATTTCATGAGACAGGGTCTCTCACTAAACCTATAACTCACTGATTCGGCTAGACTGGCTGGTCAGTGAGCCCCAGGGATCCTCCTGTCTCTATGTTCCCACTCCTGAGACTGTAGGCATGTGCACTGTGCATGGCTTTTTACCTGGGTATTAGTGACCAGAAGTCACGTTCTCACTTTACCACGTGAGCCATCTCCCCAGGTCCCCCTTGTCCTTTTGAAGGATGAAACACATGATAAACCTCTGCCCCTTTAGCTAGGAACCCTAAATCAGTTCATCTCCCCCATGTGGACGACGTCTTGCATTTCTTCTTCTGCAGCATTCCCATGCAGCTTCAGAGGATAGGAAAGCCTAGGAGAGCCTCCCTCAACCTCAATCCCTGCACACCAAGTCATTGGTTTTTCCTCCCTCTGTTCCACTGGGTGATGCTAACTAAACTGTTTACATCAAATTAAATCTGGATCCAAAAACAAGGCAAAGCCTCTGCACACACACACCCTCGAGCTTCTTGGCTTCTTCTGGGGGACTGTGGTCATTCTCCATATACCTGCATGCCCAACATATCACTATACTCTTTATACACTATTTGGTTCAGTCGCTATTACATGTTTGCAAGAGATTTACAGTTATCTTTCACAAAGCAAGAAACAGAGGCCCAGAGAAGCTAAATTGCCCAAGGCCACAATCTAGGGAATAAGTATGAAGCCGGCACATTTTCAAAGCCTTGATTATTTCAATGGGACACTATGACAATGAATACCATCCCTGCACACATCCCACACATGTACATGCTGATCATCCAAATGTGGATACCACTTGGAGCTAAAGAGTGTGATCACTGTTAATAAAAGCACTGATACGAAACAGGTACAAATTAATATATTCCAAGGAATCCAGAATATTCAGTCCCTCTGACTATAATACACTATACATTCAACAAAATAGCATCCAAGAAAAAAAAGATATCCTAAAATCTATAATTTGAGCAATAAATGCCTCCTACCAGTAGTCAGTCCTGTGAAATGTCTAGTTGTATGTATGTATGTATGTATGTATGTATGTATGTATGTATGTATGTATGGTCTGTCTGTCTCTGTCTCTGTCTCTCTCTCTCCCTCCCTCCCTCCCTTCCCCCTCTCTCCCCCTCTCTCCCCCTCTCTCTCCCTCTCTCCCCCTCTCTCCCTCTCCTTCTTTCATTATGCTCCCTCCTTCCTTCTTCCTTCCTTCCCCTTTGTCTTCCCTCTCTGTGTTTTGTGCTGGAAACAAGCAGCTGACCAGTGAGCAAAACCCTCCAGCCCCTGGTTGTCTTTCTCCCTTGCCTCTCCTCTACCCCCTCAGAAAGATCCAACAAACACCAAGCTAAGGGTCTTATCAGCTGAGTTCCTCCACAATCCTCATGTATTTCCACCATTAACAGATCTTCACTGGTGCCCCGATCATAAAGCCTACACCAAGCAACAGAACAATCAGCATATACCATAGCATCAACTCCCAGACAAGGAATCATATCAGAGGACTCACTCAGTCCTGGACACTGGGCACAGGGGGCCTCCTGGATGTCCAGGGGCAGATCAGAAAGCCTCCAGTACCATTTCCTTCCCTGATCCCATGCCTGTAGATAGGAAGTTGGCAAGCATCAGGAGGTACTAGGACCAGGCTTAGACTTCTCTATATTGTCCAGGGGATTAAGATGTTCCCCTGCAAAAGTCCAGACCTGTGTGGTTGCAAGGACACATCCCAGAACATCCTTGCAATCGGGATTCAATACTCCAAGGAATAATTACTCCTCTCTATTACATGACATCATGCTCAATTATACATCATTAAGTTCAGTTTTCAGAATTAGTTATACGGATTCCCAATGATCTAAGTGGCAGCAAGCCCTAACCCTAGAGTGCATTTATACATGAGAATTTCACAACTCACTCAAGCTAGATTCCTCTCTCTCTCTCTCTCTCTCTCTCTCTCTCTCTCTCTCTCACTCACACACACACACACACACACACACACACTTTTCTTCAGTGGATGATTCAGAACACACCAGAATATACCACAGTTATGACAACGCAAAGAAGCCAGAGGACATGTTCTTACAATGCAGAAGTAAATTTCATTTGCCAAGGCCAAGATGTATACTGACTGGCCAGCCACCAGTGGGATCTAACAGGCCTGCCACATATGGTAGGAAGGAAGAAAAGAGAAAAGAAATGATGTTGTTTCCTTAAAAACCACACCCTGGCCCCACTCCTGTGGCAACCACCCCATGGCTTGCCTTGGGCAAGCACAGTACACCTAATTCATGTCTTGGTTTCTCAGGGGCTGCTTTGGGGTATACATTTCCAGTCTCATGAATGTGTTTATTCCTCTCTACAGAAACAAACTCAAGTCTGCCACATCCAGTAGAAAGCACAGAATTTCCTTACTACCTCTCTTCAGATTTAGCCAGCCAGGGTCGATGACCAAATTTTTGACAAACAACAAAGTTGTTGTTGTTAACCAGCAATCTCAAACTTAAAACATTCCCCATGATAGGTAGTAGTCCTAAATGTAACTAATTTAGAAAATTTCCTACCATGCAATTAACCTCTTTTCTCTTAAAATGTTGCTGTTTTAAATGTCTGTTGCCAAATAGGCCCCTAAATGAGTACCATTTCCCAGACACCTTTTAACAAAAATTATCTATCATTTCACACCTCATGTATGTAGATTACAACAAATTCTTAGGCATGAACTGGAGAAACTGAACTTCTCAATTTGTTGGGGGTTGTTTTTGTCCCCCCCCCCCCTTAGGTTTTAACATCTTGACTTGAACTGACATGAAGCAGCTGTACTTTTTGGATCTGGCTGAAGGTTGATAAGAGGTAAATGACAGAATAGCCTGACTCCTCCCACCATGCTTTTTGACCTTGCCACAGATAGCCACTCTGGGAACTTCTGGCTCTACCTCAGTGGATCCCAGTGGCCAAGGAAGTCTGAGGCGGCTTTGCCACAGAAGTGGGTACCCTGCTCACTCCAACTTTACCCATCTCGTCACTTCCATGAGGCCCTTCCTCAGGCCACACTGATGATCTCAACCAAAGAGACCCTTCTTCGTTTTCTAGAACCATGCGACAAAGGTGGATTACTTAAGAAACAATTAGGTGCGTACACAAAGCAATTTGCAGGCAGCCGTGCTTCTCAGCTCTCTAAGTGAAGGGCCTTTCAAGGCTGATTTATAACGCTGTCGTCTTCAGAAGGCAAAATAATTAATAGGAGCATGGACTTCTAATTTCAGCGACTTCCAGAGAAAGTGGATTTCATTTGATTTATGATGGCCGGTGACTTTGCATTTTATCAGTTCATTCCCTCATTATTTATGCTGATGGCCAATTTCAATGGGTCGCTATCATCTAACTCGCTACTAATCAAAGAGAATTAGGGTTCACTGCATTATTTAGAAGTCACTAATTTATCTTCAGAACAAGTACTGAGAAGAGTTTAGGGCCTTCCATGAGGAAAGGGGGTGTGGAACAGCTGGCTGAAGCCAGAAAATTTAGTCAGCTTTATAAATGAGTTTTATCAGGGGTATTGTGAGTTGAGTTGTGAGATGGAAGGGAAAAAGAGAGGAAGGAAAAGAAAACAGGGGGAAGTGAAGAGAAAAGGAAGAAAGAAAGATAGCGAGCTTTGAGTTGTCTGTGGGGTCTGAGGGGCCCAGCCATCACAGAGGGTTGAGTGTCTATACCATCTTAGTATCGGCAGGACCCAGCAGCTTCTCTGCAGCAGCTCACTAAGTCTGCTTTCTCTGAAGCAACTCCAGCTCCTTTGCTTCCTGTTTTGAACTCATTTTAATATGTCCTAGACGCAAGATAATGCATCACATTAAGCAAGAGAAAATTAAGTCCCATCAGCCAGTGATAATAGCCAATCATATTCAATCATGCTGCACAAGAGCCTCCACAGAAGGAGCCTCTTCTAAGTCAAGAAAACGACAAGTGAAAACAAAAAGCTGAGGGCGTCTACTTTGACAGAGACCAAAATTTAACACAGTATTGTCTTATTTGCTGTAAGAAGGCCTGTTCTGTCAGCATCTGTGCCTCCTAACTGTTGAAGATTCCAGACCCTTGATCCAGAACATTCGCGCCTAAGATTTTACCAAGTGAGTTCCTGTCTTTCAGATTTTCCTCAGCTTCAAAAAAGCCCTCAAACTCCCAGACATGGCCCTACTTGTCTCCATTCCCCAGTGAACAATAAACTCTGGCAGCCCAGGCACTCAGTGAGGGCAGCTGCTCCAAGCTGGACCCCTGAGTACCAGATGGATCGATACTGCTGACTATACCACTCTGTTTACTGACTTCCATGTTTCCTACACTACTCAGGAGTCATTCTCTCTGGGCGCAATTATGTAAGTAAGCATAAAACATTAGAGTCTGACCCACACAAGAATTCTTGGCAACTTAAGAATCAATAATGGTGCTGGGCACGGTGGCACTCGCCTTTAATCCCAGCACTCAGGAGGCAGAGGCAGGCAGATCTCTATTTGTTTGAGGCCAGCCTGGTCTACAGAGTGAGATCCAAGCCAGCAAAGGCTGCATAGTGAGGCCCTGTCTCAAACAAAAAACTAAAAGATGTTAGGGAGTGGAAAATATCAATTTCTGAATACTAAGTTTGCATAGGAGGTTCCCCTCTAAGTGTCTAGCACTTAAAATTCTCAAAATAACCCTTCTGAACTCTAAATTCTCAAGTGCTTACAGATTTGATACATATGCAATCTGCAGGTAAGTTTTCATTCTTTTCATTTCCAATCTGCAGATCTCTTTTCAGCCTACCCTAGGCTTCCCTTCTGGTGTGTGTCTGGCCTTATGCCAGGCTGTCAAGGTGATCCTATAATAAATATGCCCTTAGGAAACTGCACAGAGTAGCCATGCTGAGTTACGATTATAGGAGTTCCTAAGATACAAAACACCATGTTTATCATATTTATGATCTAAAATAAAGTCAGAGATCCCAGTATCTCTTTTTATCCCACTTGACAATTTATATGAATCCACAAGTAAAACCACACTCAAGAAACCCAAGCCACTTTACTGGTACACTGTTGACAGTTGCCTTCTCTGTGCTACAGAACCAGCTGGTGGTGTGTTCTTGTGACTCTTCTGAAAATAGGGGTGGGGATCATGATACTGTCTGCCTGCCATCTTGCTTTGCATTAGTGAAATATCTTCTCAACAGAATTTAGAGCTTTGTGAAGCCCTTCAAAACTGCTCAGTTAGGGTCAAAGCTAGGTACCCCACAGTGCTTCAAACAGGCACAAGACAAGGGACTGAATGAAGGGAGTTGGACACACGGCAGACACCTGCCATGGAGAAGTGAGAGCCAGAAGCTGCTGCCATCCTCAGGCTGAAAAGACAGTGGTGGTAGCTCCAAACCTTCAAATGTGAGCACACATCCTGGGGTCACTGCATGAACCAGAAAAATAGGAGAGTCACAACATGGGGGTGGGGAAGGATGCAGAGGGGATGCCAGTGTACGGTGATCTCATCAGTGAACTGCAGGAAGAAAGGTTTCTAACTGGGGGGGGGGGGAGAGAAATATAGAAGAGGATGGAGAAGGCTAAAAGTAAAAATAATGATGTCTGAAAAAATCCTAAGAAATCATACTATTAACTATCCAGCTTTAAAAACCCTATACTACACATAACTCTGTGTACAAATATACATACACAGTTTAAATGAAAATTACTCATCTGGGCTGACAATGCTTCCTCTCAGATCCAAAGACCACCTAACAAAAATCTCAACACCAGGCATGAGAATCCCTCTTTTAAATTGTTGGTCAGAGTCATCAAAGAGACTCCTAAAATATTGCAGCCTATTGTCATTGTCCTTAATTGCCCATTTGAGGTGGAAGTTGAGTCCCAAAAGTACTTCAGATGCAGGGCCTAGAGACCCCTGATCTAGAACTCACCTGAATGCCTTATCCTTGTGTGATACTTTCATGGTACCATGAAAGTATCACACAAGATTCCAAAGGTCTGAAATAACTTACAGTTGTACCCAGGTATGATGCCCATGAACTATAACAATAACCAACACAGTTAATAACCCTAAGGGTGAAGTAGTGTCAAATATACCTTGGCAGTAGCCCACAACTCTCTCATTGGATTTAAGACACATTCAACAAGAGGAAAATCATGCCTGATACTAGAAACCTAGCTAACTCCCAACACTAGTAAAGTCATGGATCTTTGACTACAAACCAAAACTTTACTAAAATAGCATAATCCCTAACTACATTCTAAATATTAGTCCTTATGTCCACAGATAAATGTAGTCCTCATCCCTCATTAAGGCAACTTCTCTTTGTAACAGATGGAGACTATTACAGAAAACCACAACCAATCAAAATGCAGCGCTATGAAACCCAGTCCCAATGGGCTTCTATATCTACAAAATATTCCTGCACGTAAGGCTCAGGGATCATTGCAGAAGAGGGTGTAGAAAGACTGTAAGAGCCAGAGGATCAGAGAGTTTTCTGTGAGGTTGTGTTTCCTAGTCATGTCAGAAGCTATACCAGTAAAGTCTCACCAACATGACTGCTCAAACATGAGTTGAACAAAGACAACAGCAGACATACTAAGTGGATAGGGAAAGATCACAGGGTCCCAACCATAAACATATGGATGGGGGGAAGATCATGGGACCTCAACCCTATTCAAAGAACTACAGGCAATAGTGTTGAGAACGGGAGAAAGAGTCTTCCCCAGGGAAGAACACACCAACTGGTTATCCAATCCCAAAAGGTGATCCCTGAAAACATACACACTAGTAACATTAGACAGACTAAGAGGCTATACTTAGGACTCTATATGTATATATGACATATGGTCATACATATATGCACATAACAATAATTAATGAAAAAGGCCATCAATTTGAAAGAGAGCAAGAAGTAGTATATGGGAGGGTTTGAAGGGAGGAAAGGAAAGGGGGAAATAATGTAATTATATTATAATCTCAAAAAAAAAAATCAAAGACACCAGGTGAGGGTCACCACATGGTAGTTCTTTCATCTCTGAGGAATTACCTTTCTACAGTTGACCTTCTTAGCACAAGCATTCCTGTGTCTCCATAGTCTCACTAACATGGTTATTATTTCTTCTATGATAGTGTGTATCCTCATGAGTCATGCTATTGCATACAGAGTGGCAGCCTGTGGTTAGAATTTCTGTTTATCTAATGGTTAGTGACAGTGAGGAACTTTTAAAATGCCTATCAGATACCTCTGTATCTTCTCTGGAAAAATGTCTCTTCAAGTCCTTTGCCCACTTTTTAACTTGAGTCAGTTTTTGTTGCAGGAGTTCCTGAGTTTAATCTCACAAATAAAATGATTTAAAATAGTTTGTTATACATATTTGTATTAAACAGGTTAAGTATAAATAGAAATAAACACATTAGTTAGATCTATACCATGATTAAACCTGGACTGCATGAGGGTCCTGCACTCAACAACTAAAATGGCATGATTTAAAAATAACAGCTGGGAACATGGCTTGGAGAATAAAACACTTGCTGTGTAAGTATGAAAATGTGAGTTCAGATTCCCCAGCAACCACACAAAGCCAGCCATGACAGTGTGCATCTGTAAGGCCAGGGTTGGGAGGAGGAGACAGGTGCATCATTAGCCAGCCAGTCTAGCCCAAAAGTAAGTTCGAGTTTGAGTGAGAAATCTCATCTCTAAAAGTAAGGTGGAGAGCAATGGAAGTTAGATACCTAATGCTGACCTCTGATCTCCATGTGTGGGTGCCTACATGCATATAACACACACACACACACACACACACACACACACACACACACACACACACACTACATACTTTGCATAGATTTTCTATTATCCGCAGCTATTTCTTTCCAGGACATAAGCTGCTTTTTCACACTGCTGACTCTGTTCTTTAATATGCTGAAGTCTCAGATTTCTGCTTCCTAAACTTCTGGTGTCACAGGCAAGGATCCTATCATCAGATCAGCCACACCGAAGCTTCTTTCCTGGATTTCCTTCTAGGATTTTTATAGTTTATGTTTGTTTGTTTGTTTTTGCCCTAATCTTGAGCCTTTGGTTAATTTTTAATGAACCATTGTGTATGTGTAAAAGGTCCAGCGTCACTCTGTCATATGCTATCCAGTTTGGCCAACACCATCCATTAAGCAAACCATCCTTGCCCACATGGTCTGGCTGTAGCTCTCTTGCACAGAATCATCTGACCACACAAGCAAGGTTGATTTCTTGGCTCGGCTGGGCTCCACAGAGCCCAAGGACAATACCCCACCATCTCACTAACTGTTGCTTTATTATACATTTGGAATCAGGGAGGGGACATCCTTCAGCTATATCCTCGTTTAAATATTGCTTTTAGCCATTTAAAGTTCATTTAACACACCATACGAATTTTAGGATTTTTTTTTCCTATTTCTGCAAAAAATAATTGGGATTTTGATTAGGGTTATATTCCATCTGTGGACTGCTTGGGTAACAGGAATAGTTTCCCATTATTAAATCTTCCAGTTCATATACAAAGATTCTATTTCTTTTCATCTTTAATTTCTCACTGAAATAGTTTATGGTTTTAAGTGTGCCAGCCGCCTGCTTCCTTTGCTCAGTTATCCCTGTGTGTTTTACGCTTGCTGGTGGATCCTGCCCAGGGTTTTGTGCCTATGTCTGTCTTTTGTGGTTCTCTGTGTGCCTACGCTTTCACTGCACAGCTGCATAGGACAACATCTGATCAAGACTCCCATTAAATGAATAAAAGACTGAGGGCATGAATGGCCTCAGTGCCAACCAAATGCAACTGTTAAGAAGGTAAGGGTGTGGGTGTCTGCATCTAGTCCTATAAGCTGCCAGAGGAAGCCTCCCTGGTGACGATTAGGCTAGGTATAGTCTTATTGCATCTTGTTATGCCCTGTTCCGTTGATATCCCTTGGAGGCCTGTGCTTTTCTGAAGGGAAACTGAGGAACAGTGAATCTTGGGGAGAAGGGGAAAGGGGACTGGGATGAATGGGGGGGACTGTGGTCTGGATGTATTGTATGAGAGAAGAATAAATAAAAAGAAAAAATAAGTAGGTAAAGGTTCCTTTTCTTTTACAACACTGTTACTGGGCTAACATTGCTGCAGAGCCTCAGGCTGTCTTTAGCATCTGGCTCCCACCTCTGGGTTGTTTATACTGAGAAAAAGTATTCTGTCAAATGCAATGAAACCGAAGATGAGCCCATGACTCTTACTATTTGACCCTTTCTTTTTCAGAGTCCTTCTGTTTTCTAATTTCTTCTCCCTCTTTGTTTTGGATGCCCGGTATGAACTTAGTCAGCCGGATGGGGGCTGTTCATATTATTCAAGTTTGAGAAGCACCCAACCAGAGCCGATAAACAGAAACAACTAACATGGCGGCTCCTCCACTGAAGTGAGGAGTTCCTTCTCACACAGACAGCCTCGCCCAGCCTGTCCCATGGAGGCCTTAGGACCCTCAGTTAGAGATACTGAAGGGTCAGAGGACAGGACTAAAAGAAAGTAAGTCAATAGAGATCACAGGGCTGGGCCCCCAAGTGGAGAGGAGTAAGTAACTAGATATGGTAAGAGATACTTTCATTGGGAGGTAGAAGCAGGAGGATGCCAAGTTTGAAGCCAGCCTCAGTGACATGGTTAGACCCAGAGAAAGGGGGGGACAGGAAAAGGGGCGAGAGATGACATTTTAACATTCTGTTATTTCCATTTCTCCTTTCCCTTCTTCCCTCTTTGCCCAAATGCAGTTATTTCATTTAAGGATGCAAAGCAGGGGCTCATCCCTATTTTTTCCCTTTGTGTCCAAGCTACATGAGAGTCAAGGGTCTCTACCTATGACATAGATACCCCAGCCACACCAAATGGAGGTGTATCATGGTCAGGAACTCAAATGAGAGGTAAGGCCCCAAGCATATCTGATGAACTGCTTCCCAAAAGGGTCACAGATCCGAGCCCTGTAGCTGTCTGGGCCCTGGTCATCTCCATAAATGAGAGGTAAGAAGACAGCCTCACAGGTGATGTTACAAACTGCCCAGCAGAAGATGGGATTGAGCCTGAAACCGTCCAAGGTATAAGAGGAACAGGGATGACAGAGGAACATAAGATTTGTTGCTGGCGTATCACGACAGCCAGGCAGGAGCTGAAGGGTGGGAGTTTTTGAAACAAATGCCAGTTAAATGATCCATTCAGACATACTTGATATGTCTGGTATAATATAGCTTGTTCCACATGTCAAATAATACTGCCAAGCCATGCTCACTAATGTGGAAACCACTGTTGCTGATAAGCCTAAGTGTTGTTGAACTTGTGCAGCAGCCGCCCATCTGCAAACAAAATATTGCATTAAAAAAAGTGACTCATAATTTAAGCCGACAAAGGGATTGACGGAAAAATGTAATTTATAAAAAGCAGTTTTCCCCCGAGAAACTTTTTTTTTCAAAAATAATATTTCATGTTTACACGTTTAAGTTATATTCAATTTTATACAAAAATTATAGTAATTGTCCTTCACCTAACATGAATGTTATAATTATACTTTCAGCGTTGGCACACTTCAACACCCAGCCAGAAGAAAAGTACTGCACGTTCACAACCAAGGAGGAAGGAATAAACAGATCGGCAGGGTTTGATGTGACCCCTTCCATCCATGGCTCTAAAACATCCATTGTTCATAAAATGCATAAAGGGCCGCATATGTACATCCCAACTCCCCTTTCCATTCAATATATATGAAAATGCAATTTACTGTATGTCAAATGAAAAATGCAGTTTTCAAAGGCATTGACAACAGGTGCTAGTTAAATGATCAGGCACGATCTGTTACCGAGGAGCCCCCACTCTCATTTGCAGCGAGATAAATTGCATTTTAGGAGAGTGGTGCGAGCTAAGGGGTCTTGACATGTTTTTATTGATTTGCATAGGTTATATGCATGTATTCCTGTTTGTAGGCAAATAGTGCCACAAGTAAATTCAAGGCAGCGTGCTTGTGCTTCGAGAAAATTGGAGTCATCACGGGGGAGCCAAGATAGAGTGAGCCCGGGTAAAAGAGACACATCCAGCTTGCTGGAATCTCAGAACCTCTATTAAGATTTATAGGCTGTAGGATTCTTTTGGGCTTCAACATTATTCTTAGTAAACCCTTTCTGTCTTCTGTTGTTTATAAAAACTGGCAGCTTTAGCAAAGACAGAAGCTTAAGTTGTAGGTAGCGCAATTTAACATAATGGTTCTCTCCTGTCCTCCAAATAGCCTAATGCTGATTTTGCAAAAGGAAAAGGAGAAAGGAGGAAGGAGGAAGGAAAGGCATGCGACACCACCCACCACAGGCCGCTGCTCTGACAGGGACAGATTTGGCTGTCACTGTGGAAAAGCAGTGTTGGAATTTGATTTTATTTCTGATGTCAAAATTTACTAACTTTTTGGGCTCCCAGGTTCCATTCCTCATTTGGTTTTTTTCATTTGGTTAGCTCAGCACCATCAGGCCCATCACAGAGAGTAATGCACCAATTAGCTTGGGGGAGTCACTCACTCCAAGGGGACTTTTCATCCACAGGGCCTCCCGCGCTGCAGTCACCATCACAACCAGGCAAGTCTCCCCTCCTATGTCAGGGTCAAAGGCCTCTTGCTAGAACCTGCCATCCTCACGTCACCAGAGCCTTTGCCTCACAATGGCAGCGTGAGTGTGCATGTGCACAAAGGTGCGACTCACCTTCTACCACCCGTATTTCAAAGTCTGTGTTTGCATCTCACCTTTGACTTTGGGGACTCTCTAGTTCAAGCACAGGGGGCTTGACCTCCCCATGTGGCACTGGGCAATGCATGCCCCTGACCCGCTCTAGGATCCTGTGGCAAACATTTTCCTGACGTGCTAAGCGCCTCCCCTTTGTGTGGGCTGTAGAGACATCCCACCTGTATTCCCTCACCTGGTTCTGACAGCACAGGTGTGACAACCACTGCCATCATCCCCATCTCCCCTAGGTGGAAGAATCTTGGCAGAGGAAGGAGACTGATCCCAGTTTCCCAGGAGATCTGGACGGAGCAGCAGGGGAACCTCAGACCCCAAGTCCAGAGCACATCTCCTGTGCACCGCCACCCCACTCAGAGCCTGTTCTGCCCCTCCTTTAGATGGACTCAAGCTCAGCTTCCTGGATGAGAGCTTCTCTAATGGACCAACCAGCTTATATGTCCACTGTGTCTCTCTCTGTGGGTCTGTGTGTGGATGTATCTGTATGTGTATGTGTGTCTATGTGTGTGTGTCTGTTTGTAGGTGTCTGTGTGTAGGTGTGTGTTTCTCTGTATGTATCTCTGCATATGTGTGTGTGTGCATGTGCGCGCGTGTGTGTGTGTGCATGTGTGTGTGCATGTGCGCGTGTGTGTGTACACGCGTGCACGTGCATGCACAATATACAGATATATACATCCTTATTTCAGGTAACTATTTGCACTGAGTTGAATGCATGAAGTTATGTTCAGAGTTTATCTCACACTGGTTCAAATGGTCAGTAATTATGCTATTTCATTCTCTGCTTCGAATCTTTATACAAACTTACTTTTAGGCCTGGGGAGACAGCTCATGGGGGAAAATGCTTGCTGTATAAGCAAGAGGACTGGATTTGGGTCCTCAGCACTCACATAAACACAAACAGATGCAGCAGCACATGTCTGTAATCCCAGTGTTTGGGGGACATACCAGGCAGATATGGGGGGTGGGATGTTGCTAACTAGCCAGTCCAGCTAAAATGGTGAGTGTGAGATTCAGTGAGAGATACTGTCTCAAAAAATAAAGTGGAGAGTGATCTGATAGGGGAAGACAGCTGATGTCACCCTCTGGCGTGTGCGCGCGCACGCGTGAACACACACACACACACACACACACACACACACACACACACACTCAGAGAGAGAGAGACAGACAGACAGACAGATGGAGACAGAGACAGAGAGACAGAGTTTTGTTCCAGAGGCATTACCAAAGTAAACAAAAAGCATAAGTCAGGCCCCTTTGCCTAACAGAGGTTACAGTGGAACACTGTAACTCTCTACTTCCTCAGACTACAAGTTACTTTGTTGTTGACATGATGGCCAACCCAGTACACTGCTGTGGATATCGCTCTGTGTAAATAAAGTTCTGATTGGCCAGTGGCCAGGCAGGAAGTATAGGCGGGACAAGAGAGAAGAGAATTCTGGGAGGTGGAAGGCTGGGGAGAGACACCGCCAGCTGCTGCCATGAGAAGCAACGTGTAAAGACACTGGTAAGCCACAAGCCATGTGGCAAAGTATAGACTAACAGAAATGGGTTAATTTAAGATAGAAAAAGTAGATAACAAGCAGCCTGCCTCGGCCATACAGTTTGTAAACAATGTAAGTTTCTGTGTGCTTTCTTGGTTGGGTCTGAGTGACTGTGGGACTGGCGGGTAAGAGAGATTTGTCCTGACTGGGCCAGGCAGGAAAACTCTAACTACAAATGGCGTCCAACGTGTTGGCAAGAGTTTCCACCTAAAACCTAAGAAGAAAAATTCTAAAACGGAGCTGAAAACAGCTTCCTAGTTGTCTCTCTCAAGTTAGCAGCAGCCTGCCAGTTTGAGCTACTATGGCGGGTTCCTGAAGTGTGTGTCTGACCTACAGTATGGCGGGAATGAGGAGTCTACAAGCGGCACTTTACTCTGCTGCGTGGTAGATTTAGCCTTTGCTAGTTAAAAAAAAAAAAAAAGTTTCTGGTCTATGCGCTGCTTTGATAGAACTGCTTCTGATAGTTGATGGTACACATGGCTCCAGACCCAGAGCTGGCGGTAAACTGTACCACCACCATGTTGGGAAGCTGAGGTGGGTGGAGCCAGCAGCCACAGCGGTGTTTCAGTCTTACAAAGATGGATATTACACAGAGAATCTGGTTTGTCTTGTCTTTGGGATTTTTAACTGCAGAAAAAGATTTGATCGTAAAAGATGTTCAGTTAAACAAATATGTAAATCTTAAAGGTACCTTGACTTCAAAATTTGGATATAAGGATATGTTGCTTTGGAAAAGAGTCTCTGCTTTTGTTTCCACAGAAAACTAGAGGCTGTGGATTTCTTCCACATTAAGATACACCAGGTTTGATCAGCCAAGACCACCTGAAAGGTCTCCAATGACACCATGGCCCAGATGATCCGACATCCAGAATGGTTTCAAGGCAACTGGCTCAGAGGTTCACCCTAATGGACTACTCCATAATCCTAAAATTTTCTTTGTGTCCCCATAAGATACAGCGCCCCCCTCCAGCAGGAAGTAGTAAGAAAAACTACGCCCACATTCCCAAAATTATCAAGCTGGCTTTGGAGATGGAATTGGCTCACTCCTTCTCTAAACCCAGACATATTGCTAAAAGAAAAGGTTAAGAGATTCTTGTGTCCCAAATCAGAAGAGCCCTCTGGTGTGGGACAGAGAAAAACCAATATTTTTCTTTAAAGTGGATTGATTATAAACACAATCTCTTTCTAAAGAAGAAAAGGGGATATGATATAGATATAATAGGATAAAAGGGTAGTTTAAGGAACTTACTTCTAAAGAGCAACAACTTGTTTAAAGTGTTTTACATTGGTGTAGATTTTAGTCTATTGATACAAACTTAAAGTTAATTTCGTTATACTGTGTGTATATTTCTAATCGTGTTTAAGGTATTATGTTTGTATAGCTCATTTTAAATTGAAATGGATAATTAAAAATAGATTAATAATTAGTCATCTATGATAATCATACTCGTAGCCATGTTAGTTAAGTCTTCTAGATATACATAGACATATTTCAGATAGATAGGTAATCTTCAAATGCTTCAAAGACCTACAGAATATGGCATTTAAAATACTTTTAAAATTTAGACTTTCTGGACAGTGAGACATGGCTGCTCCTGGCAGCACCAATTTACTTCAAAGAGGAGGATGGGCATTGAAGACACTTCATACGGAGTTTATCTTCACCTTGGCAAAAATAGCCATTTGGGCAAGAAACTGTTCTTGCCTGGACTGCTCGATCACCTGGACATGCAGGACCCATAGAAAGGTGACCACTGAACTTTGCTTTCAAAATGGTCCTTCAGGTTCCTGCTTCGCAGAGGAAACTGCCAGACATTCTACAGGACACTGAGAGAAGTGATCGAGAGACTCTAGCCCTGTGGGCTGAAGACAGATGCCCCAACTTTACAAAGGAACATTAGGTGACTGTCCAGGCTGCCAGCTGTCTCTGTCTACTCTTACAAGACTCCCGAAAAATGCTTGCATCCTTCTCCCGGTTCTCAGGTAATATTATATCCTTCTGAGGTCTTTGAGGTGGTTGAAGACTAGATAGTTATAATTTCCTCAATTATGATAAAAGATAAGTTAGATATAAAACCTTAGACTTACAAATATAACATAGATAGGATATCTTCTTTAATATTATAACTGTAATTCTTGCTTGATAATTGTTTTGTTATATGTAATTGTACTATGTAAAAGTTAAAACCTTCCTTAAAAAAAAAAAAAGAAAACGGGAAGTGCTGTGGATATCGCTCTGTGTAAATAAAGTTCTGATTGGCCAGTGGCCAGGCAGGAAGTATAGGAGGGACAAGAGAGAAGAGAATTCTGGGAAGTAGAAGGCTGGGGAGAGACACCGCCAGCTGCTGCCATGAGAAGCAACGTGTAAAGACACTGGTAAGCCACAAGCCATGTGGCAAAGTATAGATAAGCAGAAATGGGTTAATTTAAGATAGAAAAAGTAGATAACAAGAAGCCTGCCTCAGCCATACAGTTTGTAAACAATGTAAGTTTCTGTGTGCTTTCTTGGTTGGGTCTGAGTGACTGTGGGACTGGCGGGTAAGAGAGATTTGTCCTGACTGGGCCAGGCAGGAAAACTCTAACTACAGTACACATACGCATACTTCTCTGAAATAAATCCTTCCAAGGTAACACTGCACCTCACCATGTGCAATGTACTAGGATATCTCCTATTTTTAAAATTCTCATTACTTATTTATAAAGGTCTATTTGCTACCCGTTAAATTAGTTCTTCCTGAAATGGTGCAAAAATTGTAAGAGGTACTGAGAGACGATATAGATTTGATGTCAGCACACACACTTTGTGTAAAGATCCAGAAAGTAAATATTTTGTGAAAATGTGTAGTTCAAACAATAAAATCAATGCTGTCACATTGAGAAGTAATAAGATTTTAAAATTCCACATAATTTTACTTTAAAAATCTAAAATACTGTAAGTAAAATTTTTGGCATTATATCCTTATATAATGAGGAAAAGAATGGACTTTATTTATGGAGACTAAAATTGAATTTTGTGTAATTTTCACATCATGAAGTGTTCTTCTTTTGATATTTTTCAACTATCTACAAATGCAGGAATGTTTGACTCATGTTCATGAAAAGTAGTATCAATCCATAGTTTGCCCATCCCTAAGTTAAGTTATAACCAACTTTCATCACTATACTGGATATACAGGAACATGTATAGAGAAAAAATTGGTGATTTTATAGGTTTGGTGGTGGTGGAGGTGGTGGTGGTGGTGGTGGTGGTGGTGGTGGTGGTGGTGGTGGTGGAGGAGGAGGAGGAGGTGGTGGTGGTGGTGGTGGTGATGGTGGTGAAGGAGGTGAAGGAGGTGGTGGTGAAGGAGGTGGTGGTGAAGGAGGTGGTGGTTTTTGTTGTTGTTGTTGGTGGTGGTGGTGGTTGTTGGTGGTGGTGGTGGAGAAGGAGGTGAAGGAGGTGGTGGTGGTGGAGGAGGAGGAGGTGGTGGTGGTGGTGGTTTTTGTTGTTGGTGGTGGAGGAGGAGGAGGTGAAGGAGGTGGTGGTGGTGGTGGTGGAGGAGGAGGTGGTGGTGGTGGTGGTTTTTGTTGTTGTTGTTGTTGGTGGTGGTGGTGGAGGAGGAGGTGAAGGAGGTGGTGGTGGTGGAGGTGGTGGAAGTGGTAGAGGAGGAGGTGGTGGTGGTGGTGGTGGTTTTTGTTGTTGTTGGTGGTGGTGGTTGGTGGTGGTGGAGGAGGAGGTGAAGGAAGTGGTGGTGGTGGTGGTGGTGGTGGTGGTGGTGGTGGTGGTGGTGGAGGAGGTGGTGGTGGTTTTGTTGTTGTTGTTGGTGGTGGTGGTGGTGGTGGTGGTGGTGGTGGTGAAGGAGGTGGTGGTGGTTTTTGTTGTTGTTGTTGTTGGTGGTGGTGGTGGTGGTGAAGGAGGTGGTGGTGGTGGTGGTGGTGGTGGTGGTGGTGGTGGTGGTGGTGAAGGAGGTGGTGGTGATTTTTGTTGTTGTTGTTGGTGGTGGTGGTGGTGGTGGTGGTGAAGGAGGTGGTGGTGGTGGTGGTGACAGTGGAAGCGGAAGTTATGGTGGTGGAGGTGTGATGATGACTGGTAATGGTAGTGGTGTGGATGGCAGGGGAAGGATTGAACCCAAAGACTTTGTGAATGCTAGGTAAGCAGGCTAAATTTAAATGTAATCCTATTAACAAGCCATATGAGTGTGCTACCATCATCTCCATCTACCATACAACTAAACAACTGTACCAGAGGTGATGCAACCCTGAGCCTGCCAGCCCAGGGCTAGTTGCTCTATAATCACTGGGGCTAGACATGGCCTGGCTGGGAAGACCAAGGAAAGGAGGCCATGGTGAACTCTGGAACAAGCAAGTCCTCATCACCCCAGAGACACTGGCAGAAATGCACATGCAATTTATCAACATATTTTTGCTTAGCCCACACAGGCTACCAAAAGTGGCACAACCCTCCCTCTTGGCCACATTAAACCCAGGTGTACAGGTGCCTGCAGCTCAAGGGTGCTGAGCTGGAGTCACTTGGTATAGAACATCACATCCTGCAGAGCTGCACTCACAGGTAATTTTCTGTGGCACAGGGAATTAAGTGGCTAAAACAAATATACCACCCAAAGACTCCACATATATACTCTGGCTATGTATTTGGCAAAAAAAGCCCGAAGGAATAGCAGGTTCTTAAAATTTGAGCAACTGCAAGCAACAGCCATAATCTATGACAAGGGCTTCCAGGATTAACTTAAGTTACTGTGTACATGTTCTTTCTGAGCACAGAGGTGCAAACAGACAGAACAACATTCCAAACCTTAAGTTATGTTTATGTCAAAAATAAACTATGGGAAATTCAGAGCTATTCAAAGCTTCCAGGAATATTGTGGGTGCATTCCATAGTTAGGGGGATCTCACAAAAGATGATTAAAGCACATCTATTATGTAGTTTTAGGGCAGTAGCTTAGTGGTCGAATGCTTGCCGAGCAGGCATGACACCATAGGTGCAATTGCCAATACTCCCTAAACCAAAGAACAACCATACCATACTCACTGTGCCACTGTGTAACTATGAGAGGTCACAGGGTTGTGAAGCTTCGGAAACCATCTCTAGAAAGGGGATTTCTCAAAGCAAGTATCCAGAGCTTTAAGTAACCAGAAATTGTCTCCAAGATATTCGAGGTCTTCAAAATGCAGATTGGTATGAAAAAAGGTGTAACTACAAAAGTCGGTGTCATTTTGTTTTTTATAGTCTATTAATATCAATATGATATAATATCTTATTGCTATTTCTACATTAGAGAATTACCATATTTTTTGCTTCCTTTCTGCTTGTTACCTCCTCTAGTCTAGTTTGAAAATGAGTAAATAGATACATATATACATGTGTATACACACACATACATACACACACACACACACACACACACACACATACACACACAAAATGAGCAAGACAAGGGTAGATAGATTTAATGTCACTGGAACTATTGGTGAACTCAGGGCAAAGCCACCAGGAGATAAGAAGAGGGTGACAATGTCTATGCAAAACTCTACAAAGAAAAATGTACTGCTCTGTTCATTACAGCTCAACATTGTGTACAGTTCTTTTCAGAATTGCACAGAATACTTTGATTTGCAGCCTAGACAGACAGCATCTCTAGGTAAGATTGGGAAAATGAGGTTTGTAGTGGCTTATATACCTGAGTGCTCAGTCACCAGCTGGTGAAACACATGAGAAGGATTAGAAGGAGCAGGAAGTGTGGTCTTGTTAGAATAGGTGTGGCTTCATTGGAAGACATGTGTCACTGGGGGTTCTCTCCGTTTCTCCCTCCCTCCCTCCATCCCTCTCTGACTCTGTTCGTGTCTGTCTGTTTGATTCTGTCTCTGTCTCTGTCTCTGTCTCTCTCTCTGCCTGCTCCCTGTGGACCAGAAGGTAAAGCTCTCAGCTCCTTACCCAGCATCATGCCTGCCTACATGCCACCATGTTCCCAGCCATGATGATAATGGATTAACCCTCTGAAATGGTAAGCAGGCCCTTAACTAAATGTTTTCCTTTATAAGTCACCTTGGTCATGGTGTCTCTTCACAGCAAAGAACAGTAACTAAGACAGAAGTTGGTACCAGGGACTAACTGAATGCTTTAAGCAGGGTTTTCTAGGCCACCCTAGTAGAAGCATGGAAGACAATGTACTGAGGGTGATGTGGACTATTGAGGCCCTGCTTAAGAGGTTTCAGAGGGGAAGAATATTAGCAACTGGCCTAAATACCATTCTTATGATATTTTGGCAAAGAATGTGGGGGCCTTTTGTCCTTGTCCCAAAAATTTTGCCAGAGGCTTAACTGAAGAGTTTGGATTGATGGGTTAGTTGGCAGAAGAGATTTCAAGACAGCCTAGTACTGGCTGCATCAGCTGGTTATTAGTGATTGCTGCTATATACATCTATAATGAAAAGGAGCAAGTGGGGTAAAGAGAAATATAAAATGTACAGTTTAAGAAGAAAAAGTACCAGGGGATATAATATCAGAGCCAAATCATATTCTCAAGGAGATGAGTTTAAAGAAAAGCCTGATGCTAAATGGAATAAAGGGAGTGATACCCTTGGAGCAAGATCCCACCCAGCTAAGCTAAAAGGAATTCAAGGAAAGGGTAAGCCTCAAAGGAAACCACCAACAACAAACGCTGGTGTAAATACAAGTCAAGGAGGGGCCTATGGTCCATCCCTAGTAAGTAGAAGACCTCGGCAGCTTCTGCCAGGTGGCTCTGGCTTTAGAGTAAAAGACAGAGAAGAAGTTAAGGAAGGGGTTTTAGAATCTTAAGGAAAGCTGCTGAGGCCAGGCATGTGTCATAGGTGTCCCTGTATGGAGGCCAAGAAAGACCCTTGCATGACACTGTGAAGGTGAAGCTTAGGTTCTATTGGAGAACCCAAGATGGCAGAGCTGTAGGATACCTGCTAAGGATGACAGTTAGCAGGGTGTGGAAGCAGCCCCAAAGGAGGGGGTCTACTGAAGTCAACAAAGTTGGAAGGAATGAGAGCTATGAAGTGTCATCTTGTCACTTGGACATCAGACATGGAGATGCAGAATTTGGAGTTTCACATGCTGGTTTTTAGATTTTCTCTGGTCCAGTATTTCCACAGTACATCCCTCTTCCTTTTAGACTGGTAATAAATATTCTGTGCCACTGTATGTTGGAAATATGTGATATGCTTTTTTTTTAATTTACAGAGGGATTACTGTTTAAAGATTACCTTGAGTCTCAGAAGAGACTTTGGACTTATAGTTTTTGAGACTGTGAAGGACTAAAGTTGGATTCAGTGCATTTTACACGATGATATAGCTACAAGCCTATGGGGGCCAGGTGTGGAATATGGAGGTTTGTACAGGAATGGACCCCATAGGCTTATAATTTGAGTTCTCAGCCATCCGTTGGTGAAACATTTGAGAAGGATTAGAAGGAGTAGGAGATGTGGCCTTGTTTGAGTAAATGTGGCTCCTTCAGAGGAGTTGTGTCACTAGGGGTGGGCTCTGAAGTTTCAAAAGCCCACACCAGGCCCAGTTTCTCTCTCTTTGCCTGCTGCCTGTGGATCAGGATGTAAAGCTCTCAGCTACTTCTCCAGCACCATGCCTACCTGTATGTCACCATGCTTCCTGACATGATGATAATAGACTAACCCTCCATAACTAAGCCAACTCCAATTAAATTCTTTATAAGTTGTGTTGGTGATGGTGTCTCTTCACAGTAATGTAACAGGAACTAAGACAGGTTATACTGAGAGTTATTCCTGTTGGCAGGGGACAAGGGTCTGTGGTACTAAAATCCGAAGCCTGCACTCTTGGAAGAGGGAAGGGAGGCGCTAAGTCTCTGTGAACTGTGACATATGCTTCCGAAGGGGCTGGGGAGTGAAACCAGAGTGAAGGAAGGAAAAGAAGTAGACTAGGATGACACAAGTGGAGCTTTTGCCACTTTTCCAACAGGAGAACAGACGTTTGTAGCTACCTCATGTCAAAAGACAAATTGAACTGTGTTATTACAAAAATCGGGTGCAACTTAGGAGATAGAGTTGGAATGTAGCCAGATCAAAGCAGTTAAATGTACACTAAGGAGCAGAATTGAAATGTGAGGTCAAAGGAATAAAGGTTTTGTCCTGTGCCCAGTATAGATAATCAGCTGGGGAGAAATAACATGGTAGTTAAGACTACTACAGAATGAGTGAGAAGAAAAATTGGAGAGGTGCCCAGCTCTAGCTACAGTCCCAAGACTACTACCACATTGCAGGCACCCAGGGGGCGGGTTTGTCTACACTGCTCCCCATCCCTGCATGTCTTATATCCATGGGAAAAGAAGTGTGTTCAGCAAAATCTCAGAACACACACTTTGTTTGTGCTTATTAAATAAGAAGAAAGGATCACCTTCAACTATATTAATGATAGGCTGGTGGATGAAGGATGCCTGTGAAAATTCACAACATCTGTTTGCTCCACTCTCTTCTCAGCATGCTGCACCTATTTCTCATGCTTAATGATGCTCAGCCACTCTGCAAGTTTTACGAACAAATGTGTGTTTAGCCACATTCATCATCCTGAATGAGTGTTCTTGATGAAGCCTCCACTGGCCTGTTTCGCTCTTTCTGCTGCACTTTAACAAATGACAACCACGCTACGTATTTTTCATTTGTTAAAAATAAAAAGCTAAGTGAAAGATAGGCCTGGAGGATTTCTTCCCTTCTATTTGGCTCATCCCCCCCCCAAAAAAAAACCCTCCAGCACACTATCCATTGTATTTCTGTAGCCACCAGCCACGGCCATGGCCAGGGCATGCTGAGTGAGCCTGTGTGCTGGTGGATTGCCACAGGCCATATCAAGGGAGACTTTCCTACCTACTGGAATCCTCCACTGGCAACGGATTTCTCTCCTTTCTTTAACCACTCATGGCTCTTAGACTTTCTGTCACATAGCATCTCACTCTTCATCATGCAGAACTTCTCAGCAGCAAGAACAGAATGGAAAATGAACCGATACCTGTTTGAATTGAAGGCTGTTCTCAAGGTCTCCAGGAAAAACCCAAGAATGCCTACTTAGTTTTCACAAACAAGACAGTATTTGGATGATTCCTAACTTAGAAACTTCAACTATTATAATAAAAAGCTTGACTTTTTCATCTACCAAAACCCTGATTCAGTTAGAATGATCCACATAAATCAGGTCCCGCTACTGGGATTCAAGAGTTCAAAGTGGCAAAGGCATTATGCAATGTTAAGGAATAATCTTTCAGAATTTACTTTCAAGTGATTGCTCTTATTTTGATTGTTTCAACAGAAGCATGAAAAGCAAAAACAAAAATCAGATATTTTTTCTCTATTAAATATTCATAATCATTGAAAATCAGCTTAAATTCTATTTCCTAAGATAATACATTTTCTCTATATTTGCAATGCTAGATATTACATTAGTATTTGTATTGCAACTGACTCAGCATGCATTGCAAAGCACTTTACAAATGAAATAATTACATCATAGACTCAATAAGACTGTAGTGTCGTAGCACTAGTTTTGACCACAGTAGTTTCTAGATTTCCCTCCTCATCAAATTATGAACATCTCTAACACAGAATGTTACCGTTGTCAACTTTAGAGAAACCATACTTGATTAGGGTTTTTCTTTGAGCTGCTGGGTATCTACCAGGTCCAGTATGGCCACAACAATGGAAGATTAGACCCCAAACTGACCACTCTGGACAGTTCACCACAGCTGACTGACAACTGGAACTCATTTCTTTCATTTCTACAAAAGCACTTATTACAGTCACTGGCAAGAACCAAAGAGCCACAACAGGAAATCCTAAAGCATCCTGGCAATCAATCAATTCAATCTCTTCATTCTATGGCTGATGAGATTGAGCTTTAAAAAATGACTTATTCTCAGGCATGCAACCTTTTAGCATCACGGTAGATAATTTCTGACTCCTAAATTAGTTTCTTCTATAACTATATGCTATTTATCAAACTTCTAAATGTTTTGAGAACTGAAATATCAGCTGTGTGGATATGGGAGACTGAGGCCACCCCTCCAACAGCGACATTCCCAATGCCTAGGACCTGTGACTGTCACTTCATGCAGGAAATGGGGCTTTGTAGAGGTGACCATATATCATGAGATATTAACATTATCCTGGATAACCAAAAGTATGAACTACTTGGTCTACCAGTTGTATGAAAACACAACCTGTAAAAAGGATGTCAGATATTGACTGAGAAGATTTGAAGGTGCAGATTAGGTTCTCACTGTGCTGCATACAGTAATAGGAAAGAACAAAGACATAAATTGAGGGAGGACTTGGTAATCAAAAGGAACACAAAACTCAATAATTGGGGAATGTTTCAATTATCTTCATATTGCAAAGGTTGTTACCATCTGAAGATTACTGTCAATCAAAATGCTCCAAAGAGAAATCCATATGTATAAATGGACAATTTGGTAAAGAATTGTAGAAAGATTAAAGGATCTATGGGGGACTCTTTTGTCTCCTGAAATGAGTTCCCATTCTATCTATTGGAAACCATTATACTTTTTAGAATGTTGGACCAGTATACATAGTGCCAGATTCAACCAGAAGGGAAGAGAGAGGATATGATTAAGCTACAAGACAATGCAAACGCTTCAGGTAAGCAACTGGCCCACAAACCACTCAGCTATAAACATGTGCTTCCATTCATGAAGAGGGAAGAAAGGCACCACTGGAATTCCTAGTGTAAGATAATAGAGGCGGCTCCTCAGAACACAGCCACATCCTCAGGTCCTGAAACTCAAGGAACCTGCCCTACCCCATGCTAAACTGATGGAGATTGAAGGTGCCACTCTCTCCTCTTGCCTTCTTCACTACAAAGTGGAACCCCCGAGCACTGACCTCCTAAGCCTGTTCCATTATTGGGGTTGGGAAGCAGAAAAGTGGGTTCTAGTTTCACAGACACATAGACAGAGAGGGATTTGGCCCCACAGGAGAATATACTGGGCCCTCATCAATGCTTAATCCAGTCATGAAACTGGGTGTTCTTAAACCAATGAGAAGAAAGGCTTTGAATTTAGAATTGTCATGGTTGAAACCTCAGATGATCTTGAGATGGATGAATGTGAGGGTTGGACTGGTGTGGGTCTGTGGGGGAACACAGGGAGAGTGTGAGTTTGGAAACTAATCTAAGCAGAAAAGATGACCAAAGAAGATCTTCCCCACCCTACACACAAATAATCTCAGGTGTGGAGAGCTCGCAGCTCTGAATGCAGCAGTGAAGAAGCTGTATCTTTCTATTCTATTACCACAGAGACCTTACACTATGAGATGGCCTCTGGTGTTCCTTTCAGGCTTTAAAACCTGGGCACATTAGTCCTATAAAACTCTTCTTTGGGGATGCTGAGGTGGTTCAGCAGATAAAGATGCTCTCTATACAAGTCTTGCAATCTGATTTTGATTCCTGGAGCCATGTACAAGTTCGAGGAGAGGGCCCACTCTATAAACTTGTCTTCTGATCTCTACACGCATGTTGTGACATGCACATCCACATAATAAAAACAAACACAATTCTTTTTCTGGTGTCAATTAGGTGTCCCATAACATTGCAGAAAAAGATAACTATATTTTTCTTATTAAAATTTTAAAGTATTAAGCAATGGCTTCTGTACTATTTTTAGGTCCAAGGTGGTGTCTAGGACATTTTAAAACTGGAAACCAAAACCTTAAAATCTTCTTGTTGTCTCAATCATTTAGAGGACAATTTAACAATATATTTCAAAAATAAGATTACTACAGAAAATGTGTGCTATGTGTCCACCTCATGGAGGCAGGAGACTAAAGATCATATTGTGATGCTCATGGGATGTCAGAACCAGTCTAGACAAGTGAAGGTGCCTAAGGACAGAACTCAAATCCCCCAACCACAAAGGTCAGCAGGAGATGGAGGGTCAAGTCCAGCAGACAGAGTATCTCATGGTGCTCTCTATCTGATATGCACCTTGGCGTCTCCTGAGACCTCACATAGGCCATGTCACCCAGAGCATCCCCCAGAGGAAGCGTAGATGAGGAAGTGACTATTTTGAATGTGAGGTACATTTTTCCAAGTAACGTTCATGCACAGATTGGCAGTCCAACTGCGGCCACAAAATGCTCCCTATTTCTTTATGTTCTTAATAATGGATCCAGTGATGACCTGGCATAGAAGTGGTCTCAAGTGGATTCCTGCCCATGGATGGATGGCTGGAAGACATGCTCCCACACAAGCATTAGAATCCCAGGCATCCATTGAGTCATCTGTTATGGCAAAGGCTCAGTAGACCTTGAAGAATCTTTTCCTCTGGTCTAACTCTAAAATGTCAAGCTCAAAGTCCTCTGACCAAAAAACCCTAGGTGACACACAATCTCTACCTTCAAGGGAGCCTTGGTGCTAAAGGACACAATTGGAAAGGCTGCCCCAAGTCTCCACAATTCCATATCTCATTCACTTGTCCAGCTGAGTAACTGACTACAAGCAATGCTCCTTTCAAAGCCTAATAATAAAAAGGAGACTTGGAGGACAACAGAGAAGTGGAGTTGCATCCATGAGAACCACACGATGAAACTTCCCAGTCAGCCTTAATGCTGGAGAATTTACTTTAGGATGTGAAAATAACACGCACTGCTGTATCTCTTCACTTTATTTGCTGTTCTCTGTGGAGATTACTGCTGTGCGCCCAGCGTCATAAGAGTGGAGAAGGTCAGGTTGACAAAACTTCTTGGTGGGGAAATAATCTTTAGTCTTCCAAATATATAAGCTCAGCAACATCCAGGCCGCAAAAGCAAGCCTGGTTTGGAAAATGCCAATTTCCTCCTCTAAGGAAACTCAACAGCTTCCAAATGGACCCAAGATCAATCACATCTGTGTGGTTATAAGAAAGCATTAAAAACATTAAGAAATAATTTGGATGGAGCAAACTTTCAGGTCCACCCCCCTCCCTGTGCACAAGTTTTGGCAAAGACCATGAAAACCTTGGTGAAGAAAATGCATGCTATAGAAAGTAGGATGAGAGGCAGAGATGGCTCAGAGGATGAATCCTTTGCTGTGTAAACCTAAGACTTGGACCTCAGACCCTCAGGACCCACGGAAATGTCATGTAGGCATGGTGGCCTGCTTAAAACCCAACAAGGCGGAGACAGAGAATCCCTGCAGCAAGCTGGCAAGGGAGACCAGCCGCTATCAGTGAGCTCTGGCTTCCACTGGGAGAGCCTGTCTCAGTGCAGAAGGTGGAGAGTGCTCTTGAAAAACTCAGGCCCCCATGTGCACATGCGCACACTCACATGTCCCCCTCCCAATGCAAACATACCTATCCATATGTGGACCACATACACACACATGAGAAATATCAGACAAATATAAAATTAGACCCAATGGAACCTACCTTTCACCTACTAACAAACCTGTAACAAAATAGTAACATTTTTTGCAGCTCCTCTGGGAAGGTTAATGTACTCATTTTCAAGCAAGAAGTAGTGTGGAATGGTCTAATATAATCTCTCCCTTTTTTCTGGGGAACTATACCTTCTTAAACCAAACAGGAAAATGGTTTGAAAAGTTGGGCTGGGTTTCAAAGAAGGCAACAAAGAGCACCCAATGAGAACTGTTCAACACATTGTTCCCAAGACAGCATTTGAACACCAGCAGTGAAACTGGATTGCACGAGTGCATGAGCAAAATTCTGTGCTCCCCAAGAGTGCCCAGTCACCAGTGGCACCCCTTCCACTGTAGCTAGAAGCAAGCCCAGGCTGTCTAAAGAATGCCAGTGCCTCCCAGAACGAAGGCCCCACTGCAGAATGGAACAACAGCTGGAACACCAAAGATCACCATCTTTTCAGACCTCATATGAAGCCACAGCATGAGAAACAAATTCAATAAAATTACGAATTGGCAAACTGTTTGCAACAAATGTTATTTCCTGGATAACAAGATGGATAACATACATTCTGCAACATATGTGAGGAATTATTGAAAACAGATGTAAATGTTCTCAAACTCAAGTCTTTCTCTGGCACAAATCTGAATACATTGATTTTTTTTTCTTATTTAGACTTTGTTTCACAGCAAGGCCCAAGCTGCTCACATGCTAACCACCATACTGAACAGGGAACAGTGAGGAGAGAATCTCATAGTCCTCCCCCAGCTAATTCATAAAACTCAACAAAGGAAGAGAGTGCTGATCCCCAACGCACCTCCATCAGAAGCCAAATAAAACCTTGAATTGTTGTACTCCAAAAGCACAAATAAGGATGAACTGCAAACAGAGGAAAACTAACTCTGGTGTTTAATGGACTCCAAGTATGAATTCACCTGCAAACACACACCACAATGAACACATAGGACACCCCCACACCAATAGCCCCAGCCTCTATCTCCCTGGCTCAGCACCACATCTCAGATCTCCTGTTGCTCTTGCTACCTCTCCTTACTCCTTCATGTGACACACACCACCATGTCGCCAGACTCTACCTGCCATACAATCAGGATTATTGTAGTCATCAGGTAAGCAGCCTCCTCAGCATGCGCAAAAACACACCACATGCAATCATCACATTTGGAAAATGGGGGCTCAGAGAGGTATTTTCCATGAAAAGTAATTTACATTTTTCAGCTACAAATGCATCTTTTCTTCTAAGAAGAATCATCTGTACAACAGATTTGTATCTGAAAATAGAAGGCTAGATTTATGCAAAAATGATCTCAGGGGATCATCACAGAAATACAAAAAAGAAATTTCCTGCCAAAATTATACAGAGTGTTGCTCACAAGAGATATTTTTTCAAATATGACCAGTAAACATATAAAATACACAAATGAAATAGAATTAACACAAACCAAGAGTTCTTCAGTGATCTTAAATTAAAGACTTCGGGGATGTCAGAAGCAGCATCAGAATAAAATTCTTGAGAGTTTAAAAATTACAAAATGTCAAAACCTATATATTTCACATGGAGAAGAACATCTTTTGCTCATGCAAAGATTAGCCTCTCTGGTTTATTTAAATATGTCACAAATGCCGTGGGCAGTAGTTCACCCTCAAAAATTCCCGAACTCTTCATCTTCCCCAGCATAAAACTGTTTACTAAGATGTCAGTGGATGTGAGCTGAAATATAAAACCTTAAAGATAATAGTTTAGAGGAAATGATTCCTCTGGATGTGATTGCACACACCTGTGATCCCAGCACCCAGGATGTAGAAGCAGAAGGATGGCTGGGAGTTTGGGGCCAGTTTGGGCTACGCAGAGAGTCTAAGGTCTAGGTTTCACGGCAAGAGCCTGTCTCAAAACACTAAAAAATGTAGAGAGGGAGGGAAAGGAGGTCAGGGGGAGGGAAGGAGAGAAATGAATGGAGAAGATAAGAGGAGAAGGGACAGAGAGGAGGGAGAGGAGGGAGGGAAGGAGAGGAGGGAAAGAGAGCGAGGAGAGGGAGGGACAAACCTAGGGAGGGAGAGACTCTGTAGACTGAGAAGCTGAGAATCATAAAACCAATTAGGAGTGTCTTCCCTGAGAAAGGTTCTTAACATGAACACTGATCTAGACCATATGCAAATCAAATTAAAAAAAAAAAAAAGGATAAGGGTCATTTTTAATTAGTCTATCTGAAAAAAAAAAAAACACATAAAGAGTGCAAGCATAAGTGGGAGTGGGAGCCCAATTCCAATTAGCTGTGTATATGTGCACATGTATTCACATGCGCAGGCAAGAAGACAAAAAGCACTCCTAGCTAAGGGGTGAGAAACTTGGGATCTTAGCACCATCCCTGCTGGTTACTAGCAGTTAATATCAGACAATCCAAAAACCCTTTGAAGGCTGAATTTCAAACATTTCAGTTCCTTCATGTGTGTAAAAAACAGTTACACCAAGGTTGCCCACATTCCTTCAAGCTCTCACGTCCAACATGTAGCAGATAAATCATTGTGGGATCAAGCAAGAGCCACTCCAGTCATTCTTGAAGAGGTCAAACTCTACCTTAGAACAAATCAAGAAGTATTTCTGTGGCCCCAGAAAGCCCCATGACACTTCTCCTCGAAGATAGGAAATGAGCTCCCTTTCATAGATGAAAGAGGGAGCAGGAGACAGAGGAAGCCCCACCTCCATCTGTCTTGAGTTTGACGGTCCACACGTGGCCACTGTTTATGTTGCCTGTCACCCTCTGATTGCCTCTGTAGTTTGCAGCATGGGGGTCATGGGGTAACCTCTGCCTTCCAGAGTCTTATGAGCTCACAACCCCCAGGCCAATTGTGCCTATGTATCTGTCGGGCTTTCCCTGACAGTTTCCAGTACTTGGCAAGAGAAGATGGAAAAGATGCAGAATAATGTCAAGTCGAATAGTAATCCATTAGGTGAATGGTTCTGTGCTTACTACACAAGAGTGGGTTATAGTTTCATATATCATGTACAATGTGCAATAGATATTTTCCCCAACCATTCATATTAAACTGGTGTAAATGTTTTTATTCCTTGCCACATTTCTGGGTGGGAAACTCAACCTCTCCCAGGAATCTATTTGCTTTAAAATGCCATGCATCTCCTGGCGGCCTTACCTCATAAAAAAGTAGCTACATCTTCTAAATGAATCTCCCCCTTATTTTGCAGTTAATAACTAACCAAACAGCAGAAATACACCATGTGTGGAGGTCTGCTTACTGCAGGTGGTAAATCCCAAGCCTGGCCTCATGTAATTCATTTTAAATACCGTGACTCCATTGGCTACAACATGCACTGCACTGTCCTGGTAGGCAATGTGTTGTCACCCCCCCCCCCCATGAAGGGGAACCAGACTCTGGTGCAGGGTCTGGACCTAGACAGTGAATTTAACTGGTGGAAGAAGGTTGGAAGGACATTTAAGAAGGCATCACCCCAAAGTCTCTGGTCCTATTCCTGAATGCTCTGTCCCCAGGGTGCATCAGGAATGAGTTTCAACCTAGACAAGGTCAACTCTTGCCTCTTTTGTCCTCTATCTCTTCTTGCTCTGCCTTATGATCACAAGTACTTGTACTTATCCAGTACAAAACTAGTCTGCCAACAGGCCAGCTAAAGAGAAAGTGTTAGGTCCAGACCCCTTGCTCACCAGGTCCTTAGTGGTAGAAGTTCTTGGGTCTGAAACTCCCCATAAGATTAATGATTATTAAATCACTTCCACTGTTCAGTGCAGTGGTGAACTTTTAACTCACTCCACATGGTCAGCCTATCCCATAGAACCCTACATTCCTAATGTGAAGAAATACACAAACTGGAGCAGCAGTGTCCTGCCACACAGCTCACGGGACACTACTAGACCTGTCATCCACACAGAACTGGCTTGTCACCCTACAACCCTTCCTTCCAGGTGCCCAGCAGCAAGGGTGTGAAGACCTACCACTTAAAAAGATTTTATTGTTATTATTAATATCATCATCACTGTCATCTTCATCATTATTTTGGGGTGTGTGTGTGTGTGTGTGTGTGTGTGTGTGTGTGTGTGTGTGTTGCAGAAATGTACAGTATGGAGTGGAGTGCCGGTGGAGTCCAGTGGAGGGTGCCAGGTACCTGGAGCTGGAGTTACAGACAGCTGTTGGCTGCCCAACTTGAGCTCTAGGAACCAAATCCAGGACCTCCAAAAGAGCAGTGTGTGCTTTTCATTACACTCTGTCATTTCCCCAGGCCTTGATATTTACATTTTGTTTAGCAAGAATAGGTAGAAAGAAAAAAAAAGTATGTGTCTGAAGCATCTCAGAAAGCCCAGGGGATTCCTAGGTTCTCCTACAGGAATAAATCTCAAGGAATCTTGGACTCATTCTAGGAACTGTCAAGCCATCCAGAATCCCTTGAACTGGAGACTAGCAAACTCCTAAAAAGATCCCCATGGTAAGTACTTTATGTTTTGTGAGCCATAGACACAGTTCCAGCCAATCACCCAGTCCCTAAGGTACAAAAACAGCCACAGCACTAGCACTTCCGGCAAGTGAGTGAGCCTGTGTTCCAGTTAAAACTTACTTACAAAAGAACACAGACAGTTAATACTACCGCCTGGATCTAGACCATCACTATCTAACAGAAATATAAGCCATGAAGATAATTTACAATTTTTCTAGCAATCACACAAAAAGGGATAAATAGGAATGAGGAAAAGTAATTTAATAATACACCATATTTAATTTATTCAAGCTATGACTATTTTAATACATAAAGATGTTACCAAATGTTTAATAACTATCATTGGTGAGGTGCTGTACAGTCTTTTTTTGCTTTTAAGTCTTTGGCATGTGTTTTAAACTTCCAGAACATTTGGATTTGCCTTCTTCCCAGTGTTCCATACTCTCATATGCCTACTGTTTACCGTATTTGACAGTGTGGGTCACCCATTATGACCTTGCTTGTCTTAGGAACTGTGATGGCTAATCTCTATTGTCAACTTGATGGACAGTAGAATCATCTAGGACATCAGCCTCTGAGCATATCTGTGAGAAAATATCTAGAGTAGCTCAGCCTCTGGGCATGCCTGTGAGGGATTATCTAGAGTAGCTCAGCCTCTGGGCATGACTGTGAGGGATTATCTACTTGAGGGTAACAGAGGTTGTGACAAGTGACACATACAGGAGCTGTGTAGTGGAAAGTTGAGTCTTCCTGACCACCAGAGTGCCAACTGCAATGTCACATCCAGAGACTCATCCCAAACCACTGGCATACCTACAGCCTCAGCAGAGGCCCGGCTGCCAACAAGATGACCAGCCATCACCAAACTCCACCAGAGAAGGATATTTAGGGGAATGTTAGATACCATCATTGGCACATCTCTCTATGCAGCTCCTTTTAACAGCTAGAGAGTTTAAGGTGAGTATATAGGCATTTGAAGAGAACAATTGAAAACTAAAAGAATTTCCTGGGGCGGGGGGACATAAACAAAAACCATCTCACTGCTGAATATAGCTTCTCTCACTTTGATTCTCCTCCAAATCTCCTGGGACAGTCTCCAAACCTTTTCCCAGTGGGTTTGCAGAGAACCTCTCCCTAGGCCCCCACCAGTTGTGGACTGGCTCTTGGGTGCCACGTTCATTGTGACAAGTAAGAAAGGCACTACTGGGAAGCTTATCGGTATTCAGGCCCAATAGTGTCAGCTGCTCCTATGTGGCCTGCTGTTTAAGCACACCCCCTCTACAGACAAAGGCTTGTTTGGGAGCCTGGGAGGAGGGAGGGACAGCGAGAGCTTTCACTACAGTCTTTATTATAATGAAAAGCCACGAGGACGACATTCACTTTCTTTCCCCCTGTTTTCAACTCACACAAGATTCTTTTTAAAAGCATTTTCTATAATGTGCCTAAAGTAATCCTTTCCACAGGGAAACACAAACCCAACAAAACAGCCCTTTGTTTCAACTAACAGTTAGCAAAGAGAAAATAGAAATACCTGGCACAGGGACTTGGGCTTAAGGAAGTTGGAACAGCCAAACTAACCTTTTCACATGGCCCCCACTTCACCCAGGAGGGGAGCTGAGGACCCACTAATGGATCGCAGCATGCCCTGCAATGCCAGCTGCCATGATGTCACCAGCATGGCAGCCAGCCTCTATAAAAGATCTCTCCTGGAGGCACCCCAGCAGAAAGCCAGCCATTCTCTTATCCCATGACAGGTCTTCTAGCCCTGCAGTCTGCAAAGCATGCTGGACCAGTAGTCTGGAAACTTCCATCCCTATGACTTAGTACTGAAGGCTTGACTTCATTGTTACTTGGCAGGGATACGGAAGGCAGGATGGACACCTTTGGAGAAACAAGCAGTGTGGGCCTCAGCCCTCTTTTGAGTTATAAATTGTAATTCTGTGATTAGGGAAGGTCTAATTCCTCTAGAAACTGACTATTTGAGCTTCACCTGGTGCTCAATGTCCTCATTGAAAAGGTTCTATTTACGTGAAAGAGCCGCTAGAAAAACACGAAACTATTGTTTTGAGTCTAAACATTTCCAGCACATACATAGGGCAGTTTTTGAGTCATCTTGTCTGTGAAAGCAGGTGATGGTACAAGATGACTGCCAAGGCCTGGCTTGTCACCACCCCACTGGTGACTGATCCCACAACCCTTTCCCCCAAGCCTCCTTTTTTCACAACCTGCCTTCTTCTATCACATATTCTCCTGGGTCTATGGTCAAAGTATGTGATGAATTGTGACCCACGGAACACAAACGGATGTTTGCAGAAGGATGTGTGAGACATTTGCACATTGATAGTTCACATTAAAAAGTTTTTACCAAGGGCAGGTGTGGTGGCACACACTTATAATCCTAATGCAGTGTGAACAGAGACAGCCGGATGCCTGGGTTTGCTGGCCAGCCAGCCTAACCTTTTTGGTGGGATCCAGGACTGCGAGAGAGATCCTCCCTCTAAAGCCCAGATGGATGGCTGTGGTAGTTTGAACGTAATTGGACCCTATAACCTCCAGGGAGTGGCACTATTAGGAGGTGTGTCCTTGTTGGAGGAAGTGTGTCACTGTGGGGATGGGCTTTGAGGTCTCCTATGCTCAAGTTAGTCCCAGTGAGACAGACCAGTTCCTGTTGCCTGCAAGTCAAGATGTATTAACTCACAGACTCTGCTCCAGCACCATGTCTGCCTGCATGTGGCCATGTCCCACCATGAGGATAATGGACTAAACCTCTGAAAATGTAAACCACCCAATTAAATGTTTTCCTTTTTAAGAATTGCCATGCTCATGGCATCTCTTGACAGCAATACAAACCCTAACTAAAACAATGGCCCTGTAGAATGACATCTAAAGTGTCCTCTGGTAGCCATATGCATATGCACACACATATGCATGCATACACACACACACACACACACAAAGAGATGCATAGAAAAAGTCATTCCTCCCTCTTCTCTAGATTTTATTACATCCATCTGTGATTTGGGCCACCATCACACTCAGGCATAACTTTTTATTTATTTGTTGTTTGTTCGCTTATTTATTGTTTTTTTCAAGACAGGGTCTCTCTGTGTAGCCCTGGCTGTCCTGGAACTCAATCTATAGACCAGGCTGGCCTCGAACTCAGAGATCCAAACTGCCTCTGCCTCCCAAGTGCAGGGATTAAAGTCGTACACCATCGCTGCCTGGCTAGAAGTTGACTTTTCAACATCTAAAACTATAGAACTATACAGGAGAAGTGGCAAACAGCCAGAGATACCCAGGCCAGATGATTCCAAATGGTACTCCCTATGATACCACACAAAAAAACCTGTGCTCAATGATCTCAAAGAAACCATTCACCATTTACTGAACATTTTTGAGCCAGACGGAGTTTAAGTCTCAGGTCAGCTAGAATCAGTGCTCTGACTTCAGGCCTGAGACATCACACAGCACCCAAATCACCTTACCTGTATGGTGAAGATAACAGCAATATCATTCTCAAAAAATTATAGTGATGATTAAATGAATGGATATATAAGTTACTTTAAGCACACAATATTAAATAAATCTAATTAGTCCACTGCCAAAATAAGGACTACAATTCCTAAGTTTCAGTAGTTTAAACCAAAATAACAAAAATAAATGGTTGTTTCTTTTAAGCTCTATATGACTAATATGACCTGTTGGGGAGGTGGCTCTGGTCCATACAGCTGCTCAGAGATCTAAATGAACAGATTCTTCAGTATTTTATGACTCTGGTCTTACAATAAAATGCATTAGCATTTGTCATAGCAGAAGAATATGCTTATTAAGTCTCAAATCTTTGAATCAGAAATGATCTAGACACTTTTTTCTCCCACTGAATTAGCAAAGCAAAACTAATCAACTTCAAGACAGGAAGGATGATTCCATCATAAAGGCAGAAGGAGATGAGAACCAGAAATATTAGTGAAGAGGTAATATTTCCCATGATTATCATCATCACAAGTATCCCAGCCCAACACTGGGTACCAGAGACTCAAAAGTCACCAATTTCCCTTTGAGTGCCACAGTCTACAAGTGAGTAGGTCACATGTGTAAATAATTCTGGTACAACATGTTCACATCATACACCCTGTTAGTTTATGTCCCTGGTAAACATCTGACTTAAATCTCTTGGGATGTCTGTGTGGATCCTGAGAGAAAAATACATTTCTAAGGCTGAGTCTGTTGAACATCAGAGTGCCATCTTGTTCAAGAGTTGAATCAAACCCAGTCCCTTGGTAGCCAGCTAAGGGGACACCTGGAGAGTGGTCTAGCCTAAAGCAGAGGAACACCGAATCATTGATGAACTGTTTTCCCTCCATTTAGAAAAACCAACAGGCAAAAAGCTTGTGTGTGTGTGTGTGTGTGTGTGTGTGTGTCTGTGTGTCTGTGTGTCTGTGTGTGTCTGTGTGTGTGTATGTGTGTGTCTGTCTGTGTCTGTGTCTGTGTGTACATATGTGTGTGAATTTTCAAGCGTATATGTTTATGTGTGTGTGAGAAAGAGACAGAGACATACACACACACACACACACACACACACACACACACACACAGAGAGAGAGAGAGAGAGAGAGAGAGAGTTCTGTTGTTTCAGAAGGTATTATTGTAAACAGAAAGAGTAATGTTAAAAAATGCACTTAGGAGCTTCAATAATGTGCAACAATTTTCTTAAAACTGAAATGGGAGGGAAAAAAACAACTGAAACATGAAAATGTAAAACCCTATTACCCGCACTTCACTCTGTAACACCCCACTTCCCGTCATTCCTAACACACATCTTAAGTGTGCTAATTGGGAAGGTTGTGCTGTGTACACCGCTCTGTTTTCACGATGACAACTGCTTTGCTTTTATCACTGGGCTCAGCACCAAGAGGGGAACCATTTCCAAATTCAAAGCGATGTGAGCCCGTTGTGTCACACAGCTGCCTTCACTCAGCTGGGATTCTGCCTTAGAGTGAAAACATGAACATTGCAGGCCGTGGTGCCAAGGCTGGAGACAGGAGAGAGCAGGTGAATAGTGAAGTGGGAACAGAGCAGCCGGACACTGGAAACAGTAACAACGGCCAATACAAGGCTACCAAGTTGTTTCTCCCTTCAGGGGGGCACACTGAATACAACACAAATGTTTACTGAAAGGAAAATCATTAGCTAATAAATCCCAGACAGGAACATTCCATCGACAGAAATACCACTCAGGAAAACAGGCAGTGAGGCTTTCTCAGCTTTCACTCATCCCCTGCAAAAATGACAAGAACCCTGGGCAGATGACAGCTGATGTGTGGTCTGGTGAATGACTCACGCCTATGAAAAAGTCTCCCAAGATGGGGAGGAGGAGCAAGATTAATACATGTTTTTGGGGAGTCACTCATGTTCCATGTAAAAGCCACATCCACCGAACAGAAAGCCAGTATCTTGGCATCCAAGAGCCCTGGGCCCAGCAGAAGGAAGCTCCTCACAGTTCTCCTACACAAATGGTATTTCTAGATGGTTTCCACATGTGGGGCTAAAACTAAAGGAGAGCTACCAGCATTCAAACAGAAACAGAAATTTAAATGCCTGAGTCAGAATGCTTCCCAAGGGTGACAAACAGATTATTTGGATCAGCTCTGTCGAGTTCAGCTTTCAGTGTGGTGTTTGGTAGAGTGGAGATTCAGCATTCTGACCAACCAGAGATGGTCTAGGGTAAATAACTGCGGGTCACATTCTGATGATCGTCATCAGCACAAGCTAGTGGAGCAAGCATTGTTCATACAGCCCTATCCTCCACACATGAGTCTCCAATGCGGATTTGTGATGAGGGAACTTTGGACCACTGCATATACATACAATCCAATGAGAATGTCACTTCTATATGGGCCAAGGGTTCACTACTGCTCCAAGGCCTTTGGAGGAAAGCATCCCCACTTGACATCTCTCCACAGTCTCTTGCTGTCTTCATTTTGTCAATATGATGCCACACGTGTTGATCTGGTACTCCCCTGGACAAGCCTACCCCGGTTAAAGGGCCACAGTGGCTCATGTGGAGCAAGCACTGAATTTCCCCAGGACTCTGGCACCACCACAGCCTGTATCTATGTGGTCACCCCAGTCATTCCTTCCAAATCAGTTCTGCTCCTACCTAGGTTCCCCCAGAACAGAGCTATACAGATAGATATAATAGTTCCATTAAAATGACTAGATTTAGGGGGACTAGCTATAGGCACACAGATCCTTACCTATCCCTGACCATACAGAACACTAGTCCCCAAATTCCAAAAACTGATAACTCACCTCTCAAATGAAGGAGGAAACATAGCTGACACAGGTAATCGGGCTCTAAAAGAAAGTGTGTGTGAATAATGGGAACAAACAAAATATAGATTCTAGAGGCTCTGTCAATAATTGCCAGCTGGGCTCCCACTGCACCATTTAACTGTAAATCCATACTCACTAAGAATTGCATCACAGATCATAAATACCTGTTTCTATCATGTCACCGTGACATCCAGCTTTGCCCTGGAAAATCATTAACTGGCAAAGAAAGTTTGCTGTTTAGATGGTAACAGGAATGAAACACCCGTCTCTGCATTTCCTAATCATGGTCAAAAGAGCAGAAAGAAATCTCTAAATATATATATTTTAATACACACTCATACATAGCTACCAGACCCACTGCGCATGCTCACTTATATCAGGCTACTAACTTTTTGTTTCATGCCACACTGATGTGCTTGACAGTTTTTCGAAGCATTTATAACTGCAACAGTGTTGATCTTATTTAAAGAGAATATTAAATCAAATCCCTTGTCATCAGCATAAAATCTCCTATAGCATCAACAAAAGGCGGCTGCTTTTATTGATTCCTTCATACGAAAGATGCAGGAGGCAGAAGGATGCTGCTCTGTCAAAAAAAAAAAAAAAAAAAAAAGAAAAAGAAAAAGAAAAAGTCACAATTAAAGTTCCATGAAAACTATTAGTCACTGTAAAGGTCATCATTGACTTTTAATGGCATCCTGAAAGGAAACAATATGCTTCATTTCAACGTCAAGAGCAAAGACAATAGCATGCTGTGTTTCCAGGATGGGCAAAAGAGAAAGGACCAAGAAGCCTAAACAAAATACTTGATGTATCCAAAGGCAATGCTAATGAAGTCTAATTCACATCACTCAATGCACTGTCTGCATCTGCAACAAGGGAATGTACTAGGGGAGAGAAAGGAAGACAATGCAGACAACCTGCTAGACTTGCTTTCACTGACTATGCCATACCACAGCTGGATCTTCTGGAGGGCTTGTAGCACCCCAGACCAGAGGTAGGATGAACTCAAGGGATGAGGAATATAGCTCCATCTCAGAAGTGAGCACCACTGTGTTTCATGGCTACTCAGCTTTCTCCCTTGTGAAAGGTCTGAACTAGAGCCTAATACCTTTAACATGTAAGCAAACAGGTGTACTATTTCATGTCCCCTCTGGCTGTTGGAGGCACATCTGTCTGGGCTGCAGTTTTCTTAATCCTCAACTGAGAGAATGGTGTAGAGGATTCTGAGTCTGCATCAACTCCAGAGCTCTCAGGGGACGGGGCAAGCACTCATTGTACAGTACTCATGAGTTGTTAGGGGTTTCAAGATGTGAAACAGATGAAATGTACCCCAAGAACACCACAGGAGGAGTCTGAGAAATCATCAGTTGACTTACATGCTTGAAGATTCTACAAAAGCCAGACCTCAGTGGAAGCTGGCTGCTGCCTATCCTTAAAGGTGAGAACATAGCTGTGGGCATACCAAGGGAATGAGGCTGAATTTCAGTCCCATCTATAGCACCTCAAACACAGGCACCTTGGAGGTCTTCTGAAAGTCTCCTACCCATAAGGCTATTTCCACTAAATGTCTTAAATAGAATTATCCAGTAAGGAATCCTTAGGAGCATCTCAATACAAATAGTCATGCATCACACTGTGAGGAAGCCATTAGAAAAGTAGTATGTTGGACAGGGGAGATGGCTCAGTGGGTACAGTACTTGCCATATATTCATGAGGACTCTGGTTCAGATCCACTAATTCCACACAAAGCCAGATGCGGTTTTGTATGTAATACTGTAGTCACAGTATTCCTATATGAGATGGGAGGTAGAGTCAAGAGAATCTCCAGAGCTTGCAGGCCAGCTAGCCTGTCACAAAGAGCAGTAAAACAGAAGAGAGTTTGTCTTAAACATGGTAGGAGATGAGGACCCACATCAAATATTGTCCTGACTTCCACAGATGTACCACACCATGACATGTATACCCATACTCACACATGCACACATTTACTTACAGACACACACACACCACACACACACACACACACACACACACACACACACACACACACACACCTGGTCATGTGAAAATGAATGTTTGAGTGAGTAAATTTTGAGTAGTTTATTTTCCTCACTAGAATGCAAGCTCCTTGAAGCCAGGGCCTGTGTCAGATTTTCAGGTCCCCACAGGCTTATCCACACTTCCAAACACACATGAGTGACAGCTGACTGAGTCGATGCTTTTAGGATTACTGTCATCATAATTCCGATCACGGTGCATCCTGAAGGCTGTCTCCAGCAGGGGATAGAAGGAGCCAACACAACACAGTGATGGCTAACTCCCACAAAATCCCTATTGACATCCAACCCGTGATCAGATGAAGTTTTGCAGGCATGGCTTTGGTTAAGAAATCAGAACAAGCCATATCTTGGCAGAGCAGAGGTCAGGGGAAGGTGCATGCTAGGAAGAACATAAATGAATCTGCCAAGACAAAAGCAGTGATAGAAACTCATGGTAGGCACACGTCCTAACCCACTGGTCTCTTGTAGAGCATAGTCAGTTAAAACTGTGAAGAGTGCTGGTACCAGGTCTGAGGGTTGCTGTGGGATGTTCTGTATGTGAAATGTGTTGCTCTGATTGGTTAATAAATAAAACACTGATTGGCCAGTAGCCAGGCGGGAAGTATAGGCAGAACAAGGAGAGAGGAGAATGCTGGGATCAGGAAGGCTGAGGCAGAGAGACACTGCCAGCCACCGCCATGAGAAGATGTTAAGATACCGGTAAGCCACAAGCCACGTGGCAACTTATAGACTAATAGAAATGGTTAATTTAAGATATAAGAACAGTTAGCAAGAAGCCTGCCATGGCCATACAGTTTATAAGTAATACGTCTCTGTGTGTTTACTCGGTTGGGTCTGAGTGGCTGTGGGCCTGGTGGGTGAGAGAGACTTGTCTTGACTGTGGGCAGGCAGGACACTCTAGCAACAGAGGGTTCACATTTTCCTAGAGGCAGACAGTAACCAGGCTAGTAAGGGTGGTAGCAGGCTACTCACCAAGCCCGAGGACCCAGTCCAGTCCTCAGAACCTGCATGGTAGAAGGGTGAACTGACCCCTACAAGTTGCCTTCTGACTGCTGCTGCACACATGCATACATGCATGTACACAGACAGACACACACACACACACACATACACATACACACACACACACACAAATAAAATCAACACAAAAACATTTAAATAGATGATTATAATTCTTCACCAAGCCTTAAAATTGTCCCCATAGTTATGTAAACAACCACATAATGATGATTTTCTATTGTGCAAAAAAAAGTGTGAGCCCAAGGCAATACCCTCCTTTCTTTTTGAACTATATGTTTAACTATGCTGGTGAAAGCATGCCTTGATATAACACAAGTGCATGGCAAGTGTGCTCAATTTTTCAAAGCATTCTCTAACACTCACAAGGTATGCAAAGGGATCTCAACCACTTTTGATGAAACCTTCCTCAAGCAAGTGCTTGGACATATCTGCTGATGTCTTCCAGCTGGAACTGCCCCCAAAAGACATTTCCCAGATGAAAAACATGTATGTATTTCTCCAGAAGATAGGATTGCTTCAGCCACAGTTCTGCAGCATCAAAAGCCAAGATGGAGAAAGGAGGTGTTGATTTTCCTAGGAGTTGTGGTTATTATTGCCTAGACTCACCAAGACAAAGGTGAGTTTTCCTCCAAATAAAAAGAATGGCCTTAACAAATGAATAATTCACAAATGCCCACATACTGTGAGTCTCTGTAACAGGAACCCAATTGAGCAACAACAACAAATACACACACACACACACACACACACACACACACACACACACTTATTGTGATTTACAATAAGATTCAAATGCTCAAAAGCTGCACTTAACTCATTACTCAGAAATATGTCCAGGGCTTGAAATGAATAGCTATTTGATTTCAAATAGGAAAAATGACATTCCTCTGTTTACACGCCCCCTGTTAAAATCAACAAAAAATGTAGGTATATTATGTGTTCTGCCAAAGGCAGATCAAAGCGAAGCCTGAGCATGACTCTGCCCCATTCCCACAATCTCCCATATGAGTTCTTGTCATTACATCAATTTAATCCCCTGCCATTTTAGGCCTCTGTTCGTCAGGCTGAATGAAAAGCACAATAGCTGGTATTTAATGGGATGGCGTGCCTTTCTCCAACCCGCCTCTTTAAAGCAGAAGTTTGTCGAATGTCCAAAATTCCCTTTACAGCTCATTTGAGATGCATAAACAATCCCAAATACAAAACGGAAGAAAAATAATAATTTGCCATTTTAAGGAGCTTGGCTGCTGGGGGGAAGTATTGAATTTCGGGCGCCTTGCTGCTGCTGCCCTGTGATGTAGGCCTTTCAGTCCCACAGCTCGCCAGGCATGCCTGGGGCAGCTGTGGCTCTGGTCCTGTCTCCTTAACTGTGTCTCTGGACTCCTTGGCAGGGCACTGTCTCTCCTGACAGTCCCGGAGGGAGGAGGCTGCTGCTTCTCCCCACACCACATCTTTCCTGTGTGAACCCTGGCCATATGCTTGCTGCCGACTCCATCCCACACGCTCCCTCAAATGGCTGAGACTAAGAGCAAATTCAGCTGTGGGACTGGCCTCTGGCTAAAGTCACATTGCATTGAGAGGTGAGAACATGCTGTTCACTCACGCTCACAGGCACTCCAAATCTCAAACAGGTAGAGGCCAGAAGGCATTTGGGGAAAAACAGAGGCTATATCCACCCTTCCAGGCCATTTTCAGATTGCCCTAAAATCCACTGAGTGATGCGTCTCCCAGCAGGTATTGTCTCTGTGTGGCAGGAGCACATAGAGCCAGGAAGCCACACATTCACAGCCAGAACAATACACCCTAAGAATTATGAGGTGGACTCCTTTATCCAGCTGCCAGGGTTTAAAATAAACTGACTGTGGTTAGAGGGAAGGCCCAGCACAGAGCAAACCGGCCACATCCTCTGATGTCAGGTGATCCAAAGCCTTCAAGTAATGAGGGGATCTCAGAACCTTTAAAGTGAGTCTCACTTGTCAAGGAGACCTCTAGATTAGTCTGACTCTGATCTGTCACCCAGAATCCTCTGCTGCTCTGCACCGTGTCAATGAGACACTGAAGTACTAAAAGGTCTTCATGTAGACATGTTCGCTAATGGCTATAGACAGACAGAGGGAAATCTGTAGTCCTTTCAGAGCTCTTCTTCTATGTACAGAGAACACTCTTCTCACCCAGGGCTACCAACAGTTTGAGAACCAGACTGTATCTAAGCACATGTGAGCAACAAACGTTAAGTTGAGATGAGACTCGGCCACCTGGTATCTCAAGGCTTACTTGATATTTAAGAGAAAGTAATATGACCAACTCAAAAATACCTGTGTATCCCTCAGAGAGAAAAGAGTCCTCTTAAAATTTCAGTATTTAGCCAGTCGGTGGTGGTGCACGCCTTTAATCCCAGCACTCGGGAGGCAGAGGCAGGTGGATGTCTATAAGTTCGAGGCCAGCCTGGGCTACCAAGTGAGTTCCAGGAAAGGCACAAAGCTACACAGGGAAACCCTATCTCGAAAAAAAACAAAAAACAACCAAAAAATTCAGTATTCAAAAATTCTAATAATGGAAATAGGGGCTGGAGGCCCACCGTTTTCTATACTGTAAAGTGAATGTCATCAAGTCAGGTTTTCTCAGGTCAAAACTATCTCTCTCTCTCTCTCTCTCTCTCTCATATACAAACACATACCCACATACTTATTTATACTTACCAAGTTTCATGAAGTAGAAAATGACAGTAAAGAAGATCACACAAAACACCCATTTCTGGAATAGTGGTTTCTAGAATCACTGATCTCTCCTTACTCTCCTTATACAAGGTCTCAGAATCATTACGCCTTTACACAGCCCCACCCACCAACAAACTCCCAAGTCCAAATCTACTCATAACCTTTGCTAGCCACCAGGCCAAATTCTTGATCTAACCCAGATACATAGATGTGTCCACTCCTTTGGCCCATCTTCCATATTCTACTCACAGCTTTCATTAACTGTCACCCTCTAATTGTGATCTCCACATTTCCAGGAGCCCCATACGAAGTTGAGAGGCTGGTAATCTTAGATGACCACCCTACATAAAATACATCTCAAGTAATGGTAGCCCAATTAGTGAGTCCCTTAAGGAGAGCCATTCAGGGACACATTTACATTCCCCAACCACTTCTCAAAGCCATGGTATGTTTGAGTTAAAAGGACCCCTGAACACTTAGTAGATGAGGATTCAGAAGCCATGGACATTAAGGTACTTGGTTCTGGTCTTCTGGGAAATGCTCACCCTCCAAGTACTAAAGTGGGAGGTGCCAGAACCTGGGATTCTTCAGAAGAGCATCTATGACAAGCACCTGTCACTAGTCAAGGCAAAAAACAGGATATTTTTTACCAGAGGGATCTCCTTATTCTGGGTCCATCCTCTGCCTCCAGTCTGCTGCCTGTACTTCCCCATCATTACCAGATGGCCAGGGTCATCATCTACTTCTAGAGCTCATAATTCAAAGAAACCATTCCCATTGTGCACAGAAAAATGGAAACTAGCCAAGAGAGGCTTTTTTGTTGGATGGTTTGTTAGTTTGATTTGATTTGGTTTTTTGAAAGTGAGTCTCTCACTACTATGTTGTCTAGTCTGGCCTTGAACCGGCAATCCTCCTGCCTCAACTTCCCTACTTCTGGGATTATAGTCACAGGCCACCCAAAGGAAGCCTTCCATCCTTGTTTCCAAAGTGTGGGCTTCAGCCAGTTTGAATTCTGTGATCACTGTCTCTGCCATGTAAATACAAACAGTAAGTCCATCCCAGAGCCATGTCTAGGGACCCAGCACTTGGGAACAATAGCATAGCATATGCATGCAAGCTTGAGCACACACACACACACACACACACACACACACACACACGAGCTTGAACATGAGGCAGCGGAAAGGCAGACAGGAGGAATCCTAGCCAAGGCAGGGAGGAAAATCGAACCCTTGAAAACTACAAAGCAGAAGATGCCGGCAGAGATCCCTCACTGTCGTGGCGGCTTACCGCAGCCATCTCTCCTCATTGGGGACGGCTTCGGCAGGCCTGACTTTTGTCGCCAGTCACTCTGAGCTCACTTTAATTACGCAGCACACAAACAGAAGTTTTCTTTCTGATCACATAAATCACACTGCTGTGACATGGGCCTCAAGAGCCAGGGCCAGAACAATGCGGCGAGCGCTATCGACTCCATCACTCAAGTCCACAAGGTGTATCATTTAGCCAAGAGTGATAATTAGACGCAGAATATACTGAGAACTGTCAATAGGCATGTCAATAGGAGAACTCTTAGCATCTAACACCCAGTGAATCAATGGTGTTTTTCAGCTATAAAATCAAGAAAATGATAGCTTTCAAATGAATGGTGGAAAGGAAACAGGAGCCTCCTTGGGGAGGGATAAAACAGCTCAATTTTCCCTTACCGAGAGCCTCTCTGACTACCCACTCAATGGAAAAGGTCACAAAGCATTACAGCAGAGTATCTGTGAAACAAGACGTACAACAGTGTGAGGACATGACACGCCGCCAGTGCACCCGACAAAGGCCTCACTAGCTTTGACCTGACAGGAGCTGTGGATGGGACAGCAGATGGCAGACCAGAAACCAAGGTGAGCATTGGGGGGTGGGGGTGGGCAGACTGTAGCTGAGCTGCAGGGAAAGTGTCACAAAAGAGGGAATGCACGCACTCATGGGGAGGGGGGTCCTATGCCCAGGGGCATAGGAAAGAGGTGTCTGGATGGGATGCTGTTGGGGAGACCCCCATGTTTCAGTGCTGCATTGAGTCTCATAAACAGAGTAAAGAGTGACAGGGGACACATAAAGGAAGCTGCTTATGGACCACTTACTGCTCTATGTACTGTGCACATGTAAATTCAGAGCCCATGCACAGAACTGCATAAACCCACTTTACAGGTGAGGAGAGGGAGGCACAGAGAGCTTAGATAATTTGAATTATTGCTACAGGAAGAACATAACAGAGCCAGAATGTACGTACAGGTGATACAGGTCCTGAGACTGCTCTGACTCGCAATGCAACAACTGAGGGTATCAGCATCCAGTTACCGTGCCTTTCTCTTTCAGCCAGAGAAGGTGGCAGGTGGACCACTTTGAAAATCTGAGTGGTACTATGGGCACCTTGGGTAAGTCAGACAACTATTCAGGGTCTGTTTCCTTATGTAAAAAGGAGGCCATGACCATGAGATGTAAGAAACTGGTCATCCACCTAGTGAGCTTGTCTGGTGACCTTTCACAAAACCTGATACCACACCTTTCCTCCTCCTCCTCCTCCTCCTCCTCCTCCTCCTCCTCCTCCACCACCACCACCACCACCACCACCACCACCACCACCACCACCCTATTTGGTAGTTCAATAAGCCAAGTAACAGAGAGGTTTCATAAAATCCTTCAGGTTAGGCTAGTTAGATAGTTCAGTGGGTAAAGACATCTACAACCAAGTCTGGTGACCTGAGCTCAATCTCTGGTCATGATGGGAGAAGAGAACAGATTCTTCCAAGCTGTCCTCTGAACCTCAGCCCTTGCACAAACGTGTATACACGCAAAACAAGTAACAACACAATTAAGGTTTTTGAACTCTCACACCACCCAGCTCATAGGTCTAAGGCTGAGGCAGGAGTCACATGATTTCTCCCTCTCAAGCTGAGTTCTCACTCTGAAGGCTGACAAAGGGCCTCACATGGGAAGTACTAGAATAAGGACTACTGCTTTGGTGACACTCCATAAATAGTGGGAGAAGTGTAAGGACGGAGACAGATGAGCCGAGGGACGGGTGCTAGGAGTGGACCCACATGCAGAACACATTAATGGATACATCTGGACAGGCTTGCCATAGCACCTCAGTAATTAACAAATGCAGAGAATGTACATGAGTCTCTGCTTGTGGTTCCATTCTAAGCTAGCATTTGGTTAACTGATTACTGGTATAGTTTCCAGGGGCTGTAAATATATTAAATTGGTAGAGTATTTATTATCAGACAAAGTAGTAAATCTCATTTCAAGTAGCATTTATTAAATACTTATCAAGTATGAGGCACTTATTTATAGTTAATAGTTGTTGCTTAACCATCTCTGTTCTTGAAACTCTCGTTTCAATTTTGGGGGAAAGGCACTCTTATCTCTTTGTGATAAGAGAACTCTACCAAAGACATTGCCTTCAGTGAAACAAACCAGCTGTCAGTCCAAGGAGAGGTGGCAGTCTCATAATTACTTATTCATGAATGGACATTAGCCAGGTGACATTCGTGGGGACTGACAGGACTAGGTATGTAGCTATATGCACGCACAGTCAAATCCGACACTACACTCTAAGCTTTTAGCCAGGGTTCTTCCTTCCCTACACACATGTTCTCCTGTGTAGCAGGAGAGTCACAGCTATGTCACTACCAAGGTGAAGAGGTCTGGCACACAGCAGGCTGGGGTTGGGGGTAGCAGCATCCATAGCCTATAGACATCGCCAACACCCTCATGTCATCGGTCTCAGCTGCTTCCTCCACACCCCTGCTCTTTACCCCCTAGAGTCTAAGATAGAGATGACATGAAACTCTTCCTCTACAGAAAACCACTCACTCACGGAAAAAGCCAAGATCATTCTCGATGGCTCACAACCCTTCTCTGAACTTGACTCTTGCTGCTCTCTCTCTGTCTCTAGTGCATTTCTTCGAGAAGAGTCCCCAGTCTCTCTCACAAGGCAGGTCTCATCATCAATGCCTGTCCTTAATGTGCTGTCTGCAGAGGAGCCCATCCAGGTACCCTCGCGAGTTCTTCAGGGCACTTCATTCTCTCTTGGATATTCATCGCAAGCCAGCAATTGTCTGCTGTTTCTTATTTATTTGCTTTTCCCTCCAACTACAAAGGAAACTGCACAAGTCGATGGCTTTATCTTATTCATGTCTGAGCTATCATATATCAAACTATGCTTTAAGCACAAAAGGCTTTCAATCCAAACTGCATGGACAGTTGGATGAATGGGTGGAAGGGCACATAGCTCTAGATGCACAAATAACAAAAACTGAAATTTTAAAAAATCGATGATGATATGAGACAGCAGTTGAGTCACTTCATACCATGTGTCTTCAGTGAGCATAACTCAAAGGAAAGCATGGGTCCTACTGTAGAATCCCACATGCTAGTAAGGGACAGTATAATCCTAAAATGCCACAATTCCAAGAAAGAAGGGTGCAGAGGGTACAGGACAAAGACCTCCTGTTGGCCTCATGGTTTGTGTAGAAGCTCCATTTCTGGTAAGAAGGAAAGTGTTTTTATTTTATCTCTGATGGACAAAAATTAGCATTTATTTACAACAATATTGTTTCTTTATATAAAGATATGTTTATATGTACTTATTTATTATAAATAATAACTTGTAGAAAGTACCAGAGAGCAACTACAAGCAAGTAAAGAGTGGAAGAAAGTGGCCTTTAAAAGAAACCACAGTGAGTGGTGCCTGAGATAGCTTTCCAGGGGAACCACTCCATGGTATACACTGCACACAGCAGGCAGAACTTGCTGGTTTTGAAAAACACATTTCCAAGAGGTCCATGTGATAACAAATCACAGAAGGAAAGCCCAGAAGAGAGGGTGTGGTGAAGACAGAGCATCCATGTGCACGTGCTCACAAATCGAGCCCTGTGCCTTTGCACTGGGAAAATGCAGGGTGAGTTCAGAGTCCAGCAGAGTGGGCATGTGAAATGTTGAAAAGGGCATGGGGCATTCATAACGTGTCCATCATGGAGGCATCAGAGCCTGGAGTTTCAGCTACAAGGAGCTGAAAGTGCTTGGGAAACCCTTGGGCTTTTCAGTCCTGATCCTGAAGGGAAACTCTCGAAAAGTGTAGACTAGGCTTCATTCAGCATTATGCTTTTACACTAGGATGAGTTACAAAATTAGAACAGATTTTCATTCCTAATGGACACAAACAAGCCTCCACAACTTCAAGGCAATCAGCCACTAATCTAGGTACAAATATGAACGTAGGATAAAAGTCAGTGCTTTTCAAAGAAAGATGACAGAATTGAAAATATCTATAAAATGATGATACAACAAAAAATACAAGACATATCAAAAAACAAACATGCAACTCACTATCAAAAGAGATTTCAGGCAACAAATAAAGATCTTGAGATAATTCAAGATAAGTAAAAAGGGTTTTAAGAAAGCTATTGAAAATATTTTCAAAAGACTCAAGGAAAAGAGGGTTATAAGAGTAGACAAACATGAAATATCCATAGAAAAAATTAAAACTACAAAGAACCAAGTTGAATTCTGTACCTCAATAGTAAATAAACAAGATAAAAAAAGAATTATTGAATGATTTTTAACAGCAAATAAGGTGGGGAAGAGGCAACTCAGCCTGAGAGACATCGATGATATTAGGAGAGAGATCAAAAATATTTATTGAACCCGAAGAACATATTGAAAAACATATTAAATATTTTAAAGTGTCTCAGACAAATGTGGAGCAATATTAAGGTGCCTAACACACATCCAGTCAGAAAATGGGACATGAGGAAAGATACTGATAGACTTTTTGAAAAAAACAGAAATCCTCTCCCATATTTGACAAAAAAAAAAGAATAGTCTAATAAACAGGGCTTCATGGACTCCAAGCAAGGTAAATACCAAGGAAAATTTTCAAAAATCAAGCATAAAAAGTAAATCTTAAAAGCCTTCAGAGGACAAGGGCTATCACACACAGTAATGTACAGTTGACAGCCGACTCATGTTTAGAAACAATGAATGACAGCAGCTAGTTGAAATCTACCTTTAACGTCCTGAAAGAAACTGGGCTGAGCAGGCCAGAGCTCTTCTCGTTGCATGTAACATTGCAGCCTTGATCCCCAGGACAGATAAAACAACAACAAAAGAAAAACAACACAGGGTTTCATATGGAATATATATATATATTTATATGTGTGTGTATGTATGTATGTATACATACATATATCCTTCAGGTACTGGAGATATCAGTAGAGACCAGAGTTCCTAATTGTCATGTGCACTCTACCTACAGGACCAGACGGGACCATGGCAGAAGACAGAGGTCTGAGTGAAGTACCAGAAAAGGACCTTACAACCCCAACTACCCTGAGGCTGCAGAGATCAATGCCTGGCTCCCACTTGCTTCACCTGCACACAGAGGCATATGGAGCCTGCGAGAGCTCCTATGTGCTTAGAGCTGACCATTTGGAGTTGGATAACCTATCATGGCACATGTCCCTGGAATGCACTGGCTCTCCCTCTCTCAGCAGCCATTAGCTACCCATAGCTCTTCATCTAGAGGTGGGGCCTTATGAAATTTCATTAATCCTCATTGGGATGTCCACTATTGTCATTGTTTGGGTCTTGTGTAGGTGACCATATTGATGATATTTCATGGGTACAACTCCTGGTCTGTCACATAGAGAAGTCACTATCTCATCCTTCTACCTCCTCTTCCATAATGGCTGCCTGTTTTCTACTATATGCTAAACGTGTGTGTGTGTGTGTGTGTGTGTGTGTGTGTGTGTGTGTGTGTGACATAAAGGGGTGATTGTAGGGAAGGAAGGAAGGAAGCCACTGTGAGAGGAGACAAGGGAAAGGGATGGAGGTGGCAAAAAGAAGCAAAGTGCCACTCTTTGGTACTATAATAGTGAAAATGCTCAGGTTGTTACATTTATACCAAGTTGTACAGTAGTAACTCTGCGTAGGCTGCAACACCAGGCAATGTGGAGGACATAAATTCTAATCTCTAAAAGAGACACTGAAAGGAAAATGGCTTAAAAATTAGAAAGTGAATTAAAATAAAATGCCAAACAAATTCAATTCATTTACAAGACGTGAAAAAAAAAAAAAGGAAAGATAAAAGTAGACAGCACAAATACAAAATATTGTGTCAATGATAGACTTAGGCAAAAATAATCTTAATAATTATATGAAACATAAGTGACTGAGTGCTGTGATAAAAGGAAAAGACCCCAGAAATGAATAGAACACACAGATTCAACTGAGTGCTGCCTACAAAGATGAGGTTGTAGGAATGCAAACAGGTTGAAATAATAGAGACACTAGGAAATGAGAGCATGAAAATGGCATTAATAGATGGTATGACTATGATGATAACAGTAAATACAAAAGCAATAAAAGTAAACATGGAGACTAGGAATATTATCAAAGATTTAGAGAGGGATGCTGCACAGGGATGGTGCTGCACAGGGATGCTGCTGCACAGGGATGATGCTGCACAGTGATTAGGGGGTCAGACCATGATGACCACACATGGGTCATAAATAGGATACATGAATTCAAAACAAACATAGCACAAACTACACATATCTATAAGGTAAAGCTGAAAAATCCACAATTGCCATTAATAGAAATAAATACCCTTCTTGACAACAGATGTACTTAACAGAACAAAATCCAGTTAGGGATATGGTAGATTTGAACACTGCTAAACCACTGACTGGTATTTATAGGTCACATTACCAAACAATGGCAGAAGATCCATTATTCCCAAGTACACATGGATATTCATAGAGGTAGACCCTATGCACTTAAGACTCCTTAAATTTACAAATATTCTATTTTGATAGGGTATTGTAGTAGAATATTCTAAGGTATGCTGCTTTTGTTTATATTACATTTGTTTAACTCTGTGAAGCTGTGTTACTGTGCCTGTGTAAAACACCTGATGGCTTAATAAAGAAATGGCCAATAGCAAGGCAGGAAAAAGGATAGGTGGGGCTGGCAGGCAGAGAGGATAAATAGAAGGACAAATTGGGAAGAGGGATTGGAGATCCAGAAGCTAGAGAAGGAGGAGGACTCCAGGGGCCAGTCACCCAGCTACACAGCAAGCTATGGAGTAAGAATAAGATTTACAGAAGTAAGAGAACCAGAAAAGCCCAGAGGCAAAGGTAGATGGGATAAGACAAGGAAAACTGGCTAGAATCTAAGCCATGCCAAGGCCAGGCATTCATAATTAAGGATAAGCCTCCATGTATGATTTATTTGGGAGCTGGGTGGCAGGCCCCCCCCAAAAAAAAACAATAAAAAACCAACAAGAGGGTATCACTTTAGACCAGGCTGGCCAGAAAATAGCTATGCGGGCCAAAACTAAAACTAAAACTCACAGAGATTCACCTGCCTCTGCCTGCTCAGTGCTGGAATTAAAGGCACACCCAACCACAAATACCAAACACGTTAAGGGTTCATTTTCTAAGAAAACAGCATCAGTTTTCAATCCACCAAAATATGACATATACAAAAGCACAGATAATTGAAAATTCAAGAGCTCATTTCTAAAAAATAAAAGAGAAGAAAAATTAGATCAGAAACAAAAATCACAAAAAGTTTTAAAATATTGCAATACCACATAAATTCAAACAGAAAAAAAAATCCATAGATGCAGTGGGAAAGTCTATAGCTTTGTTATAAATATGAAAAATGTAACACCATTATCTAAGTTTCTGTGTTAATAAGCTAAAAGAAATAGCAAAGTAAGGGAAAGGGGAAGGAATCAATAGAATAAAAGACTAACAATAGAAAAGCCAAGGGCTCTTCCAAACATCAGCAAAGCTAATGGTGCACATGACCTTGGAAGACGTGCAGAATTCCTACATAACTTACCAAAAGCATAACCACCTATCAGAGAAAAGGCATTTTAAGTTATCCCGTTGACACTATATTAAAACCTTTACACCTCTAAACATTCCATTACAGAAACTGGAAAGGTGATCCACAGACTGTGAGAGAGATTTTCCAAATTATAAGCCAGATAAAGGAGTTGCATCCATAATAGATAAGAAATACTTGCAACTCCATAAGACTATAGATAACCCAAGTTAAGAGGGAACAATAGAACTGAATAGATACATTTCACAAGAAGATAACAAAGATGGCCAACTAACTACACAAACATGGTCTAGAAGGATGTAGAGAAGTAGGAAGAGGAGAAGGTGAGCTGATGTTGGTGACTGAAAATGTCTGCGAGTCATAAAGGAAATCACAGAATGTGCAGGAAAATGTTTGGAGGTGCAATGGTTGTATTAAGAGAAATGTCCAGACTCAGAAAGGTGCATACTGCTGGTTTTCTCCCATAGATGAAGCCTAGATTTCAGTCTTTATGTATGTGTGTGGGTCTGAGTCATGAAACTAGAACAAGACCCATAGAAGGGTAAAGGCGATCTTATCTGTGTGGAGTGGGGGAGGGGGTCTTAGAATCCACATGACATGAGGACAGAAGAAGTGAGGGATACTGGGTGGAATAAGAGAGGTAGAAGAAGGGAGGTAGAGGAAGATAAACAAGAACCAAGTATGCACTAAAACTCTATAACTGGCCCCATTAAATTATATGTTAATTTTGAAATAAAATCAACACTGCTATTCTGGTAGTGACTTACAAAAGTTGAACATCATAAATTTTAATTCACCATACAGTCCAACCATCCCATTCCTCCACATCTACTCAAGCAAAATTAAGCATTTGTAGACACAAAGACTTCTAAACAATACTTACAGAAGTATTATTCATAACAGCTCCATACCAGAAACAACCAAAATACTCATTTGCTGATAGATGGTTAAACTAAATGTTCCATATTCAGCATAGGAAAACTACCAAGCAATAAAAAGGGGAAAAGTGCAGACATGTGGATGAATTCTACAAGCATGATGCTGTGAAAGAAGGCAGACACAAGAGGCCATGTACAGTAGATGGCTCAGAAAAGTCAACTCAATAAGAACGGAAAGAAGTATATTGGTTAACTGGGTCAGGACCCAGAAATGGCTGCAAGGAGACATGAGAAACTGGGAGGGGATCATAGAAATGACTAACACTTGGCTGGAGTAATTGTTACATTAAAAAAGTCACTGGACTGAATATGTAGAAAGAGCAATTTTATGTTACAAACTGTTCCTCAAATGCACCTGCTATAAATATTGATAACCCTCTAGTCAGCCTGATCAGGCAAAAAAAAAAAAAAATGTAGGAAAAAGAAGAATTCTGAACTCAAATAGGATTATCTCCAAAGTGTCTACAGTCATGGAAATTATAAAAGAACACTATACATAACTGCCAATGACTTCAACAATTCAGACAAATTGGGGGTAGACTCATTTTAGAATGCAGCTTTAAAAAACTACTACAAGAGGAAACAGACAACTTCAACAGTTTTTGATTTATTGAAGAAAATGAATTTATAATTTGTAAAGCTTTCTCCTGAGAAAGTTAGCAGACCCAAAGGTTCCACTCACAAATTCACAGAAATTTGGGGACACAGACAAAAACTGCACAAACTGTTTGCAAGCAGAAGGGGAAGAAGTACCTCCAAATTCATCTTGAGATGAGTGCTGACCTTTCCACCAAAATCTAAAACAGCACAAGAAAATGACAATTCTCCATCACAAATACAGGGATCCTGACGTATGTAAAAAGGTAAGGCATCATGACCAAGTTATTCTTAGCCCCAGATTCAAGGTGAGGTTAATATTTAAATATCAATTATCACATTCAGCATATTAACAGGAAAAATAGAAAAGTCCGTATGATTCATTAAAGCAGGAGAAACATCAGGCAAACTCCACCATTTGTTCATGATAGAAAGGGGACAAAGGACCACGGAGAAAAGCCACTCGAACACGAGCACACAGAAACAGCTGAACAGAATCTTCTAAGACTGAAGTCGAGAAAGGGCGCCTCTCTTGCCATTTAGGTTCAGTATTGCACTATCTAGGGCAACATAATAAGAAATTTAAACAAAGATTCATATCCATGGAAATTAATTCCGCATAGATCAAAGACCAAAACAGAAAAGCTGACATTGTCAAAATTCTAACAGGATGTGGGGGCAGGAAGGTGGTTCAGGCAGTAAATTGATGGCTGTGCAATCATGAGGACCTGAATTCAGATGTCCAGCGCCTACATAAAAAGCCAAGCACAGCCACTGGCACCTCTAATCCCAGCACCAGCACCGGGGAGGCTGAGAGAGGAGGCTTCTTGGGGCTTGCTGACCAGCCAAGCTATGCAAATCCGTGAGGGTCAAGCTCACTAACAGACCTGCCTCAAAACATAAGGTGGAGAATAAGTGAGGAAGAGACACTTGATAATGATGCCTGGTCTACACTCTCTCACACACACACACACACACACACACACACACACACACACACCTTACCCCTACACACACACACACTACACAGACACACACACTATACACACCACAGAGACACACAATACACATACACACACACACTACACAGACACACACACTATACACACCATAGAGACACACAATACACATAAACACACACACACACACACACACACACACACACACACAATGAGATACTATTTCACATCTACTATAAATTAGTTGGAAAGATTAACAACAACAAATTTTGGGAAGATTTAGAGTTAACGGAATTTAGACACTCTAGTTCACAATGTACAGGATACAATCACATTGGGAATCTGTCTGGTAAGTGACAACAAATCCCAACCTATACCTTCTCTGAACCTGCAACTACACTTCCAGGTTTTAACCCAGAGAGATCAAAGCCAACATCTATACAAAGCTTCACACAAATGCTTATAGTAGCCCATCCCCAAGAGCTAAACCCACCTAGTAAGCAAACTAAATTCCTATGAACAAGAATCAGTACTGTGGGTGAGACTTCTGGGTAGTGTGACACAGGGGAGTCTCAGAAATAATAAAATGGAAAATAAACAAAGTAGCATGTATTGCACAAGCCCACTTATGTGATGTCCCCTAACAATGGCTGCCGATGGGGATTGTCTATCAGTGTGAAGAGAGACATTTCTGTCATGGTGGAACTGTTCTGGGTCTTGATTGAAGCATGCAGCTACATAATATATGCACTTGAAATAATCCATGGACAGCATATAAAAGGTCTATGCAAAATTCATCCCAATTTAAAGAGAAAAGTTAGTTGGCCAGTGTATTAATTATGCTATAAAAATAGCACCCAAATTTCAGTGTCTAATGTAAAAGTAAGCCTGCTGGCCAAATGTAGCCTGTGGCTAAAAGTTTATTGGAAAGTAACCAGAAATTTTGTTCATATAATTTTTATATCTGTCCTTGTTACAAGGGCAGAGTTGAGAAGTTATGTCAGAGTAAAAATGTAAAGTACTAATTATATGCTTGTTTTTAGATGGGAGTTTCTTGCTTTCTAGGCTGGACTTCAGTCCATGATCCTTCTGCTTCAGCTTTCTGAACAGTTGGAATTATTAGTGCCTGCTACCACACCCAGTTCATATATATATATATATATATATATATATATATATATATATATATATGTTGACCCCTAGCCTAAAACAACCAGGAGTCATTTAGTCATTTTTCAGCCATGTTCCAAGTTAACCAAGAATCAGTGGGAATCTGTCCCATACACTTGGCTTTAGCATGTAGCTGACACACAACTCTCAGAAAGATGCTGGTCCCGTGACTGAGGAAAGAACACACTATGGAATTGTTCCCTGGTAGTCAACTGATCTAGCTCCAAAGCAACCCGCCCTTCTCTTCTGACTCCTGGGCCAGGGATACCCACAAAGATCCCACTCACAGTGCTGCTCTGTTGACACACGTGCCCGGGAGTGGTGGAATGATGGAGGAACTGGCCAGACACCCTAATGGCAATCACAGTTAAAGGGAGACTCAATTAGACCAGGGTTTTCTTTTCAACAGGCCTGTACAACCCTGCTGAGGTACTGCCATACTACAGAGGCAGCTTGATGACTGAGCTCCCCAAAGCTGCCTCTTGCTCTGCCCCTGGGTCCTTCTCACTCCTTAGAACTCAGCACAGCTTTTGTGATGGGTCTAGACAGCAAGTCTGACTCCCACCTCCACATGTAACAACTTCAGTAAAAACAAGGAAAGGACAGACCTCAGCCCCAGCCTCTACCACCTTCCACAACTTTATCAGTCTCTTCTTCTAGAACAACTTGGCAGGCTCTAAGAAGAGCAGCCAAACTTCAAACTGTCCAGGCTTATTCTACAGCCTCAATCTGTAGTTCCCATGACTGAGACACCTGCCCCTGCCATTCTCACCCTTGAACATTCACCTTAGTCACTACCCTGGCTACATGGCCTCCTGGGAGCAGTAGGGAAAGAGAATGGCATGGATATTGTACCAGAACAAAACCACCACACTCCCCAAATGGCTGTTCTGGATAATATCCCAAGTATCACATCACAATCCTCTCCCAAGAGGCCAACACTAGGCTACATCACACTCACCAGACACCAACATGTGTACTACCACATTAGATCCCCATCTCAACCCACAGGCAGGTACCATGGTCCTTAATATAGAGGCAAGAACACTGAGCCAAAGGAAGTCAGTTTGCTTACACAAGCTCCCCCTAAGCACACTCCTAATCTAATTTCCCACACTGAGGACATGCAGCCTGTCCCTTTGAGGGGAGAATGTGCTCCAGTGGCATCCAATAAATAAACCAATAAAGAAACTACAATATCTTGTTACTTTCTTATCTCCAAGAGAGTTTTGAAACACTGGTACTTGGGCACCAATAGCTGCCTAACTAGGGTTTGTTTTGATTAAATAAGCTAGACTGTGGATCCCCACAATTAACTTTACTGCTCAACCAAGTCCTCTGATCTTAAGGCATTTAAGAAATGGCTAATGACCATGTATAGCACTATCTTGAACCTCAGGCCACCCTCCAAGGCTGATGGCCAACTTGGAAGTGGAAAGACAGGAGAGACCTCAATTAAAAGTAATTAGAAAAGGATCTACCTGAATTCATCTAGGAAATGCATCCACCCAACCTTCTGACATATGATGCCAGGTCATCTACAAATGTGTTGGGCTAAATTCATTGTTTTGCTGGAATTTTGTACACACTCTATAGGACACCTAGAGACACCTAAGCATTTGTGGATATATTACTTCTCTGTGCAGAAACAGCATAGGCTTCCCTAAAAGTTTTTCTCCCTTGCGTAATTATGCTTTCAATTGTTAATAGCTATAATTATGGAAGATGGCATTGCTGTGCTTGTAATTTTTCCTATTCCCCTTGGTATTTATTGATGACAAATGCCTTTATTAAAAAATAATGATAATTATCTTGTTTGGTTGTATATCAATATAGTTTCAGTTTTTCTTTATTACTACTTATGGAATTTTATAGATTGCTAACGTTTAGTTCTTTTATTAGCTTACAGCCTCTTGATGGTATAAAAAGAGAAGTAGAACTAATCACTTTACTCCTTCCTTTCCTGACCCTCTACACCCCACTCCAACTGTTAACACAGCCAGAGCACACTCAGGACACGTGGCCATAAGAGGTTCTGAGTTTTACTACTACACAATTTTCACGATCAGTTTCACACCTCTGAACTCTCCCCCAAAGGACCCCTGTGTCACCAGACGGCAGCAAGTGAGATGCTGTCCAACATGGAGCCTCACACAGATAGCACCACAGCTCGCCACAAAGCCCCTTCTGCTGCAGTCAGAGTTGGAAACCTGCTAAGCTGGCTATGAGAAGCTCATGAAGGAAAATAGCTCTCATGCTCCCCTCAAAGAGAGCCCTATTGGATTAATGAACTACCTTCTAGGAGCATAATGACAGGGCCACCTTAGCTAGGGAGGACTCCACCACTCTTGGGTAGTTTCTTCCATAGAGGAACACCTTTGGAGCCCCGCCTTGAGCTCTCTCTGAAGATGTTCACCATGAAGAAGTCTGCCCATTTCTGTTGACAGCCGGGTAACAACTCATTTCACGTTCCCAGAAAAACAAGCACCAAAACAAATCAAGGACCCAAATGCAGCCTGTGCACCACTCTTCACAACTAGTCTCTTGGGCAGGATTATTATATGAACGTGAAATCTGAACCTTCAAACTTCAAGAAGAATAGCCCCATCCTCTCAGACTTGCTGTTCAAGTCTGACCTTTTGGAGAAGGAGGAATATAAAAGAAAAGAATCTCAAAATAGGAACCAGACTCTACTGGGAAAGTCCAAGTCCACATCCAGTACCTCTATGAATCCCACCACTCCCTCCTACAAAAATGTTGTCAATCAATAACACTCATAATTCTGGGCTTTTAGAGGGGTCAACTGAGTTAAATGTTAGGTTCATACTCTTTCTTCAATATTTTCTTAATACGTATTAGTTCATTTTTCTTCCTTTAAGGCTACTGGCCTCAATTGGGAATGATTCTGTCTTAATACAAGACTTTTATCAGTGACTGGACAAATATTTGTTGATTGCAACTTGGCAAGGGCCATGGTACTGGCACCTGTGAAGGAAGCTAAAGGATACACAGGACACAACTCACAACAAGCAATTATCTGGACCAAAATGTCAATAATGCCACAACTAAAAAGTCACAGAACAATGTGAAAACAGTTTTTTTCACTATGGGTTCTTTACCCAAATGTCTCTCTCTTTACCTAGAGGAGTAATGACTAAATGACCATCTACCATGTGCACAGCCATGAGCTAGGCACGTTCCCAGCCATGTCATGAACCTGGCCACTTGCTGCTACTGTCCCAAAGCAGAACTTCTCAGTTGTGCATCCCTATCAGTGTCAAGCCTCAGCATCTCCTTTCTTCTTCATGCTGCTCTCAGGGGCCCTCAAGTCAGACGTGCTGTGTGTCAGAGCAAAGATCTTTGTTAATCAACAATTCTAAATATAGCAACAGCAGTTTGAGAATCAAAGACTGGGCCTTGGGGACATCAATATTTGCATGTTCGTAATAAATACTTAACTACACATCTGTGTGATGTTCAATATAGTTGCATAAGCAAAAGAATATTTATGTTGATTTTTGTCAATTTCCACAGCTAAACTATCTGATGTACTGAGTAAGTGCCACTGAAAGTCCTGGCGATTACCTTAAGTATCTCTGTGATATACAATTACACATTAGTGATGCACTTGACACACTCTGAGAATTTTTTACGTATTAATTAGCTTATACACTTGTTCCTGGGGTCAATGAAATATTTTTCCAGTCCGCACATTAAACATCCATTGCTTCCCTATCTGATGTATACATCTACAACTCCTACTGATACAATATTTAATGTTTAAGGCTTGGTTTCATGCTTATATTATACAGAGTATCGCCACATAACCCAGGCTTGATTCAAACTCAAGGTCCTCCTATGTTAGCTGCCAGAGTGGTGGGTTACAGATGTGTGTCATCCTGCCTGGCTTTCGTGGTTTTGTTTTCTTTTTATGTTGTGCGTATGCATAAGCATACATATGTGTATACACATGTGATTCCATGAACAGAGGCCCCCAATAGCCACTTTTTATAGGTTTACAATGTGTACTGATCTGCAATGAGAACTTTGTAGTCACAATCTCATTTCACCATGTGCCTGCCTTCTCCATCTCCCATCTCACAGGGGAACATGGGGATTTCAGTGAGGTTAAGTAATTGTTTCAAAGCCATACATCTCAGAAGTACCAGGTTAACTGCTCATATTCAATGTGTCTGGTTCGAAACCCACGCATATCACTAAGTAACAGACCAGTAGGAAACAAACCAGTTAAAACAACTTCATAGCCTTGAACTACAGGTATACTACCAGACCCAGAAAATACATTTCAAAGAAATGATTACTTACATGAAGAAAGATGCATGTTTACTATAGCAGAATCTGACAGAGTCCAAAGTGGAGATTCCAGCTAGAGAGAGAAAATCCTCTCTGTGGAGTACAAAGAGGAAGAAACCTGGCAGAGAGAGCTCTGCTTACCCACCACCCACTCTCCTTCCTTCACAGGCAACAGAAGCCTGATTTCATGTGGGGTGGCATTGCACCCCCTGGAAGACTGTGCTCCTTGGCCTGCCCTGTGGCTAACAAATGACTAACAATCAGTTCCCTCTCACACTAATCTCTGGGGTACAAATTTTCCTTCTGAGGCCAATTCTAGCTGCCAATCCAAGGCCACCTGGCTTGGAGAGATTCCTAAGAAAACTTGACTTTCACAACCTAGGATGAACTGACTTTGGTGGCAGAGTGCCGAGGGCGGAACCATGCGGCCCAAACAACCCTGACTCCCCTTGAGGAGGAGACAGGCAGCAGCATATGCTTTCTCCTTTCTGTTCCTTCTTCTTCCTCCTTTCCTGGCATGTGGGCCTGGGAACTGGCATTCTGTCACTTACCCCAAACCATGGCAGCAACTCAGAAAATTAAAGTACCACAGAAGGATGGTGCTCCAGAAGGCAGAAAGCAGAGAGGCAGAAGTCTTGACCAGGTTGACATGATGAAGCCAACATAAGAAGGTTAGCTACCTCTGGGCCTCCTCCCCGTGCAACAAACTAAAACACCCACTTGCAGCCCTTGCTTCTGGAGGCTACTACCCTCTGCTACATAATTAATACCCACACCTCAGCCGGCACCGTCACAACTCCATTGCATGTATCTTCTACAATGAAAAGGCCTTATGACATTATTATTTGCAAATGAAAAAGGCAAAAAATTTAAGAGTCAAATGACCAAGCACTTGATAAATGATTTGGGGTTGCCAATTCCAATAAGAGCATGCACACCTCATAGAGTTTAAAAGTTGAGAGAGGAAAATCAGGGCCTGTCAGGGGAAACCTATATATACAAGTGACTTACAAATCAGTGCCATGAGTATATCCTGAAAAATGAAATGTGAGGCTGGAAACCAACCAAGTTCTCCAGGTATTAAGAGGAATTTTGGACAAACAAACAGCAAAGGCCTCCTGAGGTAAGTAAGCTTAAGGGAAACACAGAACAGGTGTGGGGGAAGAAGAGCACAGGTAGTGTGGTCAGGCTGATGTCTCCAGCTCAGGAAAAGTCCAGAACTCCTGAAGGTGAGGCAAGGCAGCAGTCCATAATCCCCTGGTTTGAATATCAGGGAATCCCTATTAAGGTGTCCCAGCCAAGGAATACCAGAGACAGAAACAAAGATAAAGACAACAGAGTACTGAGTCACCAAGCATAGGATAAAGCCAAAATGTATGGTTCATCTCAAGTCTCTGGACCCTGAGGTCTCATGAAAGAGGACCGCCAGCACTAAGCTGGTGGTTTAAGATATCCTTGGGGAGACCCCAGACAAATCTAAAGGGGTCTCTGTCACATCTCCTTGGGAGACCATGTGGTTCATACTGAGGGTGATATATTGGAAAGTTGATTGCTGTCTCATTTTCTGTCTTCCACAAAACAGTAGCCAAGGCCATTTGGGGAATCAGCTTTGCAGACCACATTAAGTCACTAGGCTCTTGGTATATCCCAGTTACCCCAAAATAGAGTCTATGCTGCAGAAGTGATGCTAAAGATAGTCCCCTGCTGCAAAAGATGTTCTATTCTAAGAGAATGGATTCGATATACCTGAAGATATATAGAATACACCTAGTGGTCCCGGTGAAGGAAGAGGTAGCAAAGAGAAGAAGAAAGTATAAATTGAAACAATGAAAAAGAGAAGAGAACAGTCCTCATGCACTCATTCATAAATTCATCAGCAATATTAAAAGGATGCAAGTTAGGCAGCTGGGCATTTTTCTAGAATCTTGAAAGCAAAACAGTTGGTGCCTGGACAACAGGAAGTCCCTGAAAAATAATCAAGAGACATGTCTTATTCACTGGAGTGGAAGCCCACTATGCTTTATACCCAGAGATAAGTATAGTTCTCATCCTTCATCAAAAAACAAAACAAAACAAAAAACAAACAAAGAGCCCTACTCTTTGCAACAGATGGGGACTATTACAGAAAACCACAACCAATCATAATGCAGAGAATAAGAGACCACGTGGTGCCTGGTCCGAATTGATACAACACTACTCCTGCACATAAGGCTCAAGGGTCATTAAAGAAGAGGGGGTGAAAAGATTGTAAAAAGCTGTAAAAACAGGAGATTGTGTCTCCCCGAAATGTCAGAGAAGCTACATCCATGATGTCTTGTTAGCATGGCTTCCTAAACAAGACCTAAACAAGGACACCACCAGTAGACTGGCAAACACAGAAGGAGGAAGTCATGAGGCCTCAACCCTACACAAAGAACTGTGAGAAAGCAAGGAATGCTGAGAGTGGGAGAGAGAGTCTTCCCCAGGGAAGAGCTCCCAACCCCCAGGTGGTTATCTAATACCAAAGGGTCACCCCTGAAATCCTATACACAAATAACATTACACAGACCCAGCAGGTATATGTGTGTGTGTGTGTGTGTGTGTGTGTGTGTGTGTGTGTGTGTGTAAAACAACATTTTTGTTTAAAAGAGGCTATGAATTTGAAAAAGAGCAAGGGGTACATGGGAAAGATTAGAGAAAAGAAAGGGAATAGGGGGAGTGATGTAATTATAATTTCAAAAATGAACATTGTTATAAAAAAGGAAACATTGTTGTCTTTAAGTTAATGATTCATAGCCAATAAAGAGGGCTAAATATTTCTCTTTTGATGACTTGCTATGAATGAAACACTAAAGGTGTTCTTAAACACCTTATTTTAGATCTTCATCACTTAAAATTAATTAAGCAAATTGAGCAAAACATCACAACTAATATGATTAAAATTTACTAAACACAGGCCATTCTTCTTCAAGTAAAGACAGAGTTAGTAAGGAACCTGACAGTACAGTATTACTGCATCTGCACCCCAAGAGCACTGTAGGCCAGAGAAGCATAGCACACGTTTTAAAAATTCTCATGTGGAGCCACCATGCTTCACAATCTTCCCAAAAGCATCACTGTGACCACACATTGTGTTCAATGTAGTATTCCAAAGAGCAGAGGCAGGCAAGCTCTCAGATCCCCTGCTGGTCCACCTGAGGATGGGAAACCCAGCCCACCTGAGGATAGTGTCTTGGTTTGAGTTTTATTGCTGTGAAGAGACAGCAATTTTTATAAAGAAAACATTTAGTTTGGGGTAGCTCGCTTACAGTTTCAGAGGTTCAGTCCATTATCATCATGACAAGAAGCATGGTGGCATGCAGGCAGATGTGGTGCTGGAGCTGAGAGTGCTACATCTTGCATGCAACAGGAAGTTGACTGACTGTCACACTGAAGGAAGCTTGAGCCGAAGAGACTTCAAGGCCCGCCCCCACAGTGACACACTTCCTCCAACAAGGCAACACCTCCTAATAGTGCCACTCCCTTTGGGGGCCATTTTCTTTCAAACTACCACAAATGGGCACCTGAGAATGGTGAGACCTGGCTCACCTGAGGATGGAGAGATCCCTGTAGACTCCAGAGACCATTCATGGCATAACCTGAATCACAAGGGCTGGTGAATATTGCTCTAGAATTGTCTTAGGGAAATGTCCCTGCACATGTAAAGGAAACCAAATGCCTGAAATGAGGTAGTGCAGAAGATGGAGACAGAGGGAGACAAAGCTGAATCATAGCCAGTTCACTAAGCCAAATATAAGTCCTGCAGAACTGCAATCCTCCAAGAATGGAGACACTGCAGGTATCTGAGGACAGGAGACACTCTCTTCAGCCTAACAAGTCACAGAAGCTTCTTCATGGCCAGGCAACACGCCACAAAACCAAGGCTGATGTGGACAATCCCTTCAGGAGGCTCATGAAAAACCTGAGCAGGCAGGCAGTGTTCCATCCCTTTTTGCTCTGAATACACAAGTCAAAGCTAGTTGACATGGAACCAGCTTCTTGGTGAGGTACTGGATTAAGAAAATGAATAAACTAGTTAAAGATGAGAAGCTCCTGTGGCAGCTTTTAGCCACAAGACCATCTCAAGCACCCTTTACTTCTATGGTGAGCACAGGCAAGGTATGGGTCAGTCACAACAATGGTGAGTCCCCAACTGTCACAGGGAAGTGTCTAGAATGACCATGGTCTCAAATTTCTCTGGCAGGAACATTCCTCTAAAACAATCCTGAGTTTCACTTTGTGTACCTTCACACACACACACACACACACACACACACACACACACACGCCTATGCTGCATTGCATGTGTGTGTCTCTTTTTCATTACATCAGACCCACTTGAATTTCAGCATTTTCCACGTTGATGTACTAACCAAAACCAACTTGGGGAGAAAACCATTCAAACTGGCTTGCATTTCCCTGTCACTGTCTATCCCTGAGGGAAGACAGGACAGGAACTCAAGAAAAGAATCTGGAGTTAGGAGCTGAAGCAGAGACCATGAAGGGACCCTCATACTGGCTTGCACTCCATGGGTGGCTGGCCTGCTTTCTTGCACAATCCAGGCCCTCTTGCAAAGGGTTGGCACTGCCCACAGTGGGCTGGGCCCTTACACATCAATCATTAATCAAGACAATGCTCCACAGACTTGCCCAAAGACCAGTCCAATAGAGGTATTTTCTTGGTTGAGGTTCCCTTGTTCCATGATTTTAGCCTGTGTCAAGTTGACCAAAAACTAACCAGCAAAGGTGCATGACCAGCCCGTTTTCATAGGCATCATGTCATAATTAGCATGTACTTGCAAGAAACCCTTTTCTCAAAATTTGGTGTTTATATATTAACTCACTCATCCTAACAACACCGTATGAAGGGATATTACTGTTATCCTCTAAAGAGTGACGAAACTGAGGCTCAGAGAGTCAATGACCTACCCTGCCAGGAGCTGAGGCAAAGACTGGGGATCTAAATTCAGCAGTTTGGCCCAGTTGGTGCAGCCTTTCATCCCAATGCTATATTACATCTCTGTTTACTTATTCATTCCTAAGATGAACTCAGGCATATTGTCTAAAGAATCATGGGGAAAATGTAAAGTGTGCTTAGCCACACTTGTTCCCCATCCTTTCCACCTATTCCCCATTCCCAGAATTGAACAGCTAGATATTTATTCTATTACTGCCCCCTTGAAATAGGACTTCAATATTAAAGTGTTCTTAGATATCCCAAGATGCACAGCATCTAACCTAAACAGCTGCCAGATGGAAGATCTGGGGATGATTGAGGCTCCAGGGTACAAGAACAGAAGACCCAGGACATCTTCTCTTTTTGTTTTTTCCTGGCTTAACTAAAAAAATTATGTATTGTTTATTCTAACACGTGGGCACATTTTTTTCTTTTTTCTTTTCTTTTATATAAGAGATTTTTCAATTCGTTTTACATATCCGACACAGATTCCCCTGTCCTCCCTCCTCCTACTCCCCAACATTCCCCCCTAACCCACCCCCCATTCCTACCTCCTCCAAGGTAAGGTCTCCCCTGGGGAGTCAGCCCAGCCTGGCATATTCAGTTGAGGCAGGTCCAATCCCCTCCTCCCTGCACCAAGGCTGAGCAAAGTGTCTCACCATAGGCACTAGGTTCCAAAAAGCCAGCTCATGCACCAAGGACAGGTCCCGGTTCCACTGCCTGGGGGCCCCCTAAACAGTTCAAGCTAATCAACTGTCTTACTTGTCCAGAGGGCCTGGTCCAATTCCATGATAGTAACATCTTAGTGGCTATTCTAGGTTTGGGACATTTTTCTTGGCTAAAAGACAGCAAAAAAGTTAACATTTGTTGGGTACTTGCTCACAGGTGCCAGACAATTCACCACATGTCCATCTCTGTGAATCTGTTTAACACCCAAAACAAATGCACCAGAAGTCATGAATGAAAGCACAGTTTTTAGAGAAAAAGAGGCAGACTTGAGAAGGTGAATATTTACCTTATTGTTAAAGGAATTTAGTCCGAAGAGACAACTCATGGGTTTCCACCAAAAGCTGACGTCAAGCCAAGGCCTTTTCTGTGTCAGCATGCCAGGTAGAGGACACCCCATCCTTTAACACAAGGAATCACTCCTGGGTTCTTCTTTTTCCCACTCTGAGCAATGAGTCTTCGCAGATTTACTGGTTGCTAAATGCTACTGACTCTAGCTAATTCCCAAATTAACTAGATTCTTTTCAGCACTTGTAAAATGTGCTACACAGTCAACTTCCGAATTTAGCATGCAAGATGATGACCACAGCACGAAGAATGGTGTAACTTTCTTGGGAGAACAATGCCCGCCCCAAAGCCTGCCTTTTAATTTCTACCTCCTTTTATGAGCAGGGACACACCTAGGATACCGCATATTAATTTCAACACAGCTAATACCCAAAATGTCCCACCAATTTACTCTTCACTGACAATGTTAAAAGAAAATGATTTATGCAGATCAATCATCTCGCTCATCAAGTTCTACCCTGACAGCCAGCCTTCATCATTGCTATTTAAAAGGCACCGCTGACAGAAAAGACCGATTCTTTGATTAAGGGCCCTGTCTGGCTAACCTTTTATTTGAAGAATGATTGCCGCTGAGTGACAAATACTTTTCCATTCATTTCAAGGCGAAGATATTGACATTCAAATTCTTGATGGCTACACTGAGCAGATGCCACTGTTGCCAAGAGGCACAAGAGCAACAGCAGGTACACCCCAGCTCTGGGGGAAAGGGGCCGAGAATCAAATGGAGAGACGCACACAGAAGAGGCGAGGGCTAAAGGTTTGCAGTGAGCCAGGGCTCCGCTCTCCCAGCCAGTTCCCCTTCACAGGCAGCTATCAAAGCACATCTGTCTGTCCTTTCACCCCAGTGCTCTTCTCAAATGTCTCCTTGTTTCACCTTGACCCTGTTTGGACCCACATGGGCACCGGGGACTAGAATTGAAAAGAACGTGGGTGTGTGCAGTCCCCAAACCTAGGGGTGAACATCTTCACAGGATCTGAGATGACCACAGGTCAGAGAGACAGGCTTCCTTTCTTCCTCGTGGGGTATGAAGTGGCTACATACAAAATGGAGAGGCTCATAAAAAGAAATCACCCATTAGGGCATTTTAAAGGGAAGGGCTTCCTGCCTTGGGGAAAGCAGAGAAGAACAAGAGAGAATCAGAAATTCACAGAAACATAATTTTTAAAAAAAAATGAGCCTCTTTTTTTTTAAAATCAGTTTTTCTAATCCATTTTAAGCAGAGATAGGTCTTGGTCAATACCATATATGCATAATATAAAATGTATCCCTATCTTCACAACAGGATGACTTTGCTTGTTATTTCTTAAGTATAAAATATTAGCTCCAAGGAAAGGTGAAAATCATGGATTAGGGGAGGAGTTTTGTGACTTGAAGCATCACAAAGCCTCATGATTAATCATTTCCAGGAATAAAATGAGACTATCTCAGCAAGCCATTAACAATTCCTTTCCAATCTCCCTAAGTCTCAAGGAGGAAGAGTGTCAAAAAGCAAACTGTAGTTCTAACCCTCCAACAAATCTCTTGCGGTGGGGGCAAGGCAGCCAAGAGGTGGCAAGAACCTTTTGAGTCACCCCAAGGCACACCAGATAGACCAGTCGTCACCATAGAGGAAAACCATGGGGCTTTGGAGAGAGAAAGGAGTGGGAGAAGAAGACACAGCATGCATTTGAATCCAGTCTCTGTGGTGGTACTGTGTTCCCCAAAATATTGTGTACCCTAATAAATTTATCTGGGGTCAGAGAACAGCCAGCCACTAGATACAGAGGCTAGAAAATGGTGGCACTCACGCCTTTAATCCCAGGGAGTGACGGCAGAAAGAGAAAAATATATAAGGCGTGAAGACCAGAAACTAGAAGTATTTGGCTGGTTAAGCTTTTAGGCTTTGGGCAGCACAGTTCAGCTGAGATTCATTCCGGATGAGAACTGAGAGGCTTCCAGTCTGAGGAAACAGGATCAGCTGAGGAACTGGCAAGGTGAGGTGTGGCTTGTTGTGCTTCTCTGATCGTCCAGCATTCACCCCAATAACTGACCTCAGATTTGATTTTATTACTAAGTACCTTTAAGATTCCTGCTACAAGTCTCTCCCAGAAATTAAGTAAGGACTGTGGCAAATTATTTTCCCAGTCCTCTTATATCCCATCTATAACATAAGGGTGGTGATGGCTGCCTTGCAGAGTTATATGAAGATTTGTAGGGGTAGCAGGGGGAGGGTACATGCGCATGTCTGTGCAGGTACATTAAGGTCATAGGTCAACTTTGGGTGTCACTCCTCTGGAGCCAGCACTTTTTTTTTTTTTTTTTTTTTTGGAGTCAAAGTCCCTTAAGGACCCGGAGCTCCGTGAGTAGGTTTGGCTAATGATCCAAAGTCCCAAGAATCTGCCTTTCTTTCACAACCCCCATGTTGGGTTTACATCATGCCTGGCTTTTTAAAATGTAACTACTGGGGACTGAACTCAAGTCTTCGTGACTATACAGCAAGCTATTATGTTGAATCCTCTCCCCAGTCCTCATCTGCCGATATGAAAATACATAAAACAATGCCACTTGTTCTGACCTGAGCCCCTAGCCACCACTTTCTCCTCTTCTTGTGCTCCTCACTGGCTTGCTGAGAACAGTCACAGGCAGGTGCCAAACAAAGTACGAAAAGTTAAAGCCCTACTTTCCTCCCAGTGAGGCGACAAGAACAAAACAGAGCATCAACATCAAAGCCCTTCATAAAGCTGAAATTGATACCAAAAGATCTGCTCTTACCCCGATGTTCACCACAAGCCCGACACACGAAACTCACTGTCGTATCTATCAAGACCAAGAATCCATTAATTAACCAGTAATTATAATATCTCTGATCACTTGATACTCATAGCCGCTGCTGCAACAACTGCCGAAAACCAGTGCCCAGTGCAAGCTACCATTTTTCCCCATGACAAAACCGTATCAGATGTTTATTATAACCCAAGCCTCAGGCAATAAGATGAGTGAGAAGATGCAGTATTTGTTCAAGTAAACAAACAGATCTAGAAAGGATTTCTGGGAAGATCCTACACAGTAAGCCATCACCAAGTAGAAAAAGAAGGCAGCGGGTGTGGAGAGTGGGCTCAGCAGTTAAGAGCACTTAGCAATCTTGCAGAAGACCTGGATTTGATTCCCAGTGGCAGCTTACAGCTGTCTGTAACTCCAGTCCCAGGGAATTCAATGCCCTCTTCTGATCTTGGTGAGCTCCAAGTACACATGGGGTGCATATACATACTTGCAGACAAAACACTCATACACATAAAATAATGAAACAGTAAGAGAGAGAGAGAATAAAGTAGGTTGTTCTTGGGAAAAGGGTGTCAGGTGAAAGGCACGGGGGTCTGATATCTCACCATGCTAAAGCAAGGACAAAGTGAAGTCCAAGTCATTGTCTGGAATTCAAGAAGACATCTCCTGCAAATGAGGAAAATGAACTTGAAGTTGCTGCCATACAGCCTATGGTTTAGAAATGCCATTTGTTCCCATAAATAGTTGTACACAACAAACATCTGCTGGACACCTACTCTGTGATAGAACATGGAAACACAAGGGTTAAAATAACTCATCCTCACACTCCCTCTGGAGGGCAGGATGCTGACTTGCTCTGAACAATATCAGCTACATGACAGGGGCCAGGAGGAACCACTGGCTCTATCACCTGTGGATTTCTTTGTGACTTGATGTGCCAATGAGGGATCTTGTTCTCTGTCTGCCCCTAGTACTGTGCCTCTTCAGACTCTGGTATGTATTTCAGATAGCCCAGTGAGGTGCACAGAGCTCTGTCCTTGGGTTTCTGCTTGCCCTTACTGACTCTGAATGCTATTGTCCTGTGTGACCCACTGTGATGGTTGGGACTGCCTGGAAGCTGCAGGAAAGATCTCTAAAGGGGGAAGATCTTCATTCCAATCCTCTATCCCTTGTGCCCTGTACTATGCCTATAATATAGAAATGGCCTGGATAACGTTTTTATCATGTTATCAAAACACATGCTTATCAAATGTCATTTTAGGGTCATTGATGTTGAGTCTGGCCAATATATAGAAAAGGGATTATAGCCTGGCCCTTAAAACATCCCATTACCAGCCTTTAACTAGGCAGATTAAAACAAGATCAGTGCATTCTCTCACTTTGATGGATACCAGAAGTCTAAAATCAAGATATGAGAAGGCCATTTCCACCAAATCTCTGGAGAAGGACCCCTCCTTGCCCTTCCCAGCTCAGGGTGGCTCCCAGCATTCCTCAGCCTGTAAACTGCACTCTCTGCCTCTGCCTTTGCATGGCTCATGTGTCTGTTTCTCTAATGAAGATACCATCCAACTGATTTACAGCCCACTCTAAATCCAGTTATGATCTTATCTCAAGACCCTTAAGTAATTTTACCTGTAAGGACCCAACTTCCAAGGAAGGTCACATTTGGGGGTTACAAGTAGACATTCAACCCACCACACCCCTGATGTGGTCTCATGACCCAGGGCAAAACGATGTCAGGACCTTTATCCAGCCAGAACTAGGCGTGCCTACACAAAGTCTGGTTTACCTAATCTTGGCCCTCACTGGGCATGTGATGAGCAGAAAGTAGAGGTAGCTTGTGAACTTACACATTAATTTGTTACCACAGCAGAGAGGTGCCTTCCTCAGCCGTCCTGAGCAGGGTCTAGCATGCTATGCATTCATTTGCCTTCAGAGTTCTGCTCAAAAGCCCTTTTAGGTTTGCTCTTGCTGACCACTCTCAGGATTTCTCCTAGAGCTTTGCTTGGCTAGATTACAAGTGTTTTGGGGGATCCTTGTTTCCCCTGGGTAGGAGAAGGAGGCTTTGCTGATAGCACCACTGTTTCTCTATGGTTCCCTGGGGAGACTGTGGTTGCTTTTGCTTTTACTGGAGTGGGAGACAGGCGGAAGGGGGTCGAATGTGAATGTTTTCCAGCTAAATTTATCCAAAAATAAGCCAAGAAAAACAGTATTCAGGGCCCATTTCTTGCCGAAGTGGAAAGAATGCAAGGCAGCCTGACTTAGGGTAACACTTTTAAGCTCTACAAGCTTCATGGCTATGGGACCTTAGAATGTCACCTATTATCACAGACTACCTTACCTTAAGACTTTTCTGCAGTGGAAGAATTAAATGGTAGACACAAGTTAGGCTGAGTTTTTATCCTTTGCAGTAGCCACCAGAAGACAGGAAGTCTGTATTCTACCGTAGAAGCCAGTGTGTTCTCATCTCCATTGTCTTCCCTCCCAGGGGAAGGGGACTGGACTAGTACAAAGCTATGATCTTTTATACTAGTCTCAGTTATTTCTGGGGCAGAAGCCATTCTATGAGGTTTGGTGTTCTATTTTTTTTCCCAAAAAGTGTGTTCATGTGCACATGTTCACAAGTACATGCGTGCCCATTCATGCGTGTGCATATTTATATGTTTGTGTGTGTGTGTGTGTGTGTGTACATGAATGTGTATGTGGAGACCAAAGATAACCTTGGATGTTGATAGTCAAGTGCTGTCCACTTTTTCTTTCTTTAAGACAGGCTCTTTCACTAGGACCTGGGGCTTCTGGCCAGTGAGACTCAAGGATCTGCCTGTCTACACATCTCCAGTGCTGGGATAATAAGCAGACCCCTATGGCGAGCTTTTCACATAGATCCTGGGGATGGAGCCCTGGCCTTCATGTTTGCAAAGCGAGCTCTTGACTCAGTGCACTAGTTACTACTTCCTAACTGCTGTGATCAAACACCATGAATGAAGGAACTCACAGAAGGTTTTATTTGGGCTTCTGGTATCAGAGGGATGAGAGTCCATCATGGTGGGGAGGCGTGGCTGGCAGCAGGAGCAGGCAGCTGAGAGCTCACATCCTCTTAAATACAAGCCTGAAGCCAAACAAACAAACTGGAAAGCCTATTCAACTTGCAAAGCCTGTTCCCAGTGACGTATTTCCTCCAGCAAGACTGCACCTCCTAAACCTCCCCAAAGAGCACCACTGACGAGGTGCCACATGTTCAACTATTCAAGCCTACAGGGAACCTTTTCATTTAAACCACTACACTGACTGAGCTATTTCTTCAGCTCCTCTGGGCATTTTTTCCCCTAGTTCATCCTTTTAGATACTAAAATTATTCTTTAGAAAGAGCCATGGCCCAGTGGGGAGACAGCCTGATGCCTGCAACCAAGTGAGTTTTGCTCTTAACTATTTCCAAAGAGTTCATTTTATTCCTCTAGTCTAACTGAAAACTCTCTGAAGGTAGGAATGTGTTTCATCCTACTTCTGCAAACCACAGAGTAGTCACCATGGAGCGAATGTGGCAAAGGGCCCCCTCTCCCTGCTCTGGAAGTGTGTGGGGAAACACAGGAACCAGGGAGTTCCCGTAATTAAGTTGGGCTTGGCCTCAAGTAGAATGTGTGTCCACAAATGAATAGGCAAGTATCAGTTAGCCAGTATGGTCACACAGGAAACAGGAGAAGGCAAGGGTTGAAGCAGTTAAGACTGGACCACACAGAAGGTAGGATTTATCTCCACTCTTGGGTTTTGGTGGGTTTCCCCAGAAATAAGTCAACTAACAAATTATTTATTATCTTCTCTCTGACAGCTAGATAACAAAGCAAAAATAAAATAAAACAAAAAGGCAAAAAAAATACATTTTATGGTTATGTGAATATTTAAACTGTATACTGTTTCTCATATAGTATGCATGAGATAGTGTATGTTTTCTATAAATATGCAATAGGTGTTTATAACACCTGCCTCGTGCTAGTCTCTGGACTAAGTGTTTTACCTGCCAGCTCATTCCACATTCACAACTCTGCAACACAGATACAATTGTCATCAGCATCTCACCAAAAGCACACTAAAATGCAGGATCATTAGTTTGCTCAACATTACAGAACAAGTGGGCAGCAAGACCACAATTCAAATCCTGCCAGCCTAGCTTGGAGCCCATGTCTGTAGCCACAAGAGCACCAGACCTCTCAGGTAGGTAGAAGAGATGGGGTGGAAGAGAGAAACTTTAGGAGGAGACTAGCTGGGGAGGAGGCTTGCATGCCTCCTCTGCAGTGAATGGAGCTGTTGTGGGAGCTGGGAACTGCCCCCAAGGATAAGTGCAATGGGAAAGGCTATAGAAGCTAAAGGGTGGGTGGGGATGGCACCTCCTAGCAGTAACAAGCCTTTCAATGGATACCTTTGGTCTGTGATGATTGTAGCCCATATTTAATGGTCCAAACAGTGGCAGCATGTAAAGGTGCATAGCTCAGGCCAACTGCCAACAAAAGGAACAGAAGGGGCTAAGGAATGGCTCCGGAACTCCTTGCTAAGTCAGCCTGGGCCTCGCAGCTCTAACACAAAAAACGGCCAGTGGCAGTGACAGCCAGCTCTTCTACCCATGCTGCCAAGCTCAACTTCCCATCAACTCTTGTTTACCATTACTAAATAAATCATTTCAGTCTCCTTCAGCTTTGGCCCTACTCCACGATGAACAGAGTAAACCAGAATGCCCCACTTGAGGATGTCATCAAAAGCGGAGACACCCGTGTTCTCTCCCAGCTCTGCAACCCTTGTGAGCAATGGCCCACCTCCCTCCTTGGGCATATCGGAATGAGCAATATTTGACTGGAGAGTCTTTCATCTCTGCAGCTTTGAAAACCTCAAACGTCATATCAGATCTACAACAAAGAGCCAGGACTTCAGGGGTTGACAGCGCGGCCGTAATTAAAGACAAGCATCCGTGGCTGCCACATTAAACAATGCCATGTTTTAGCTGCTCCAGAACCAACTGTTTACCTTCCAGGCATTTCTATGGCAAGGTTTAAACAGGTGCTGCTTAAATTGTTTTCACAAAAGATATGCAAACATGAGATAGGAACTTTTCTTCTCCCTAACACGGGGTATAATGTACAGCTGGCTACTCCCCCGATCAGAGTGTCCAACCAATGTCCTTAGGGGAAGTCATTTCTAATAACTAATAAGAGTATAGATTCAAAAATGACATTAAATGGGTCCACTAGATGGCTTAAGTGGGTAAAGACGCTTGCTGCCAAGCCTGAAGACTTGAGTTCGATCCTCAGATCCCAAAGGGTAGAAGGAGAAAACCAACTCCCACAAGTTGGGCTCTGATGTCAATATGTACACACATATGCACATGCCCACACACAATAAGAACATATGAATATATATGAGAAAGTCACTAAAAATATTATAAGAGTGCAACCAAAAAAGAAAAGGGAAACAACCCCCAAAGTTCTACCTAAGCCCCTTCTGGATCACAAACTTCAGTGATCTACTTTGAATAAGGACGTGACATTTTAAGTTGGTGCTGAAAGTTGTAACTTTTTTTTTCCCAAATCTGGAATTCATGGAAAACAAGCCCATCTAAGTAGCCGGCAATCTGCTAGCATAGACGATGCCGAAGACCTAGGGTAGGGACGTGAGGACAGCTTGTAGAACCACCCAGAGGCCTCCGTAGAGCAGCTCAAGGGTATTACCCTTGGTGGGATGTGGGGTTGTCTCCATTTACCAAGGCCACTCTTCTCTTCCTCCGCACGTATATGACTCACGGGTGGTTGGGGCCTGGAGTTCCCAGATGTTACTGGCTGTGGTTAAGGCCCCACATGGGACATCATGACTTATTGTGTCTACCACTGGAAGATTTTCCTGATACTTGAGTATGGGACACTGTCATGGCATGGTGAGTTGTCCCACATTTCTCTGCAGACTAAAAAACATTAACAACTTAGAGGAGAAAATCACTGGTGCTTGCTTGGAAGAGACAGAAAGAATTACAGAGGCTCCATCTTTCACCCTTCTAGAAAAGGAATATGAAGAGGGGCTAGGAAATTATTCCAGGCAGTAAAGCGCTTGCCCCACAAGTGAGAGGCTTTGACTTTGTTCCCTGAACTCATGCAAAGAGCTAGGCATGGTAGTGTACATTTGCAATCTAAGAGCAGCATTGGTAGAGACAGGCAGGTTCCTGGAGCTATCTAGAAAGTTAGCCCAGCCTCCTTGGCAAGCCCTTGGCCAGTGAATGATCCCAGCTTTCATTTTCGTTTTAATAGATGGTACCTGAGGAATGACATTTGATGTTATCCTTTGGCATCTACATGCACATACTAGCTCATGAGCTTCGCGTGCAAGAGCGCACACTCCCCCTCCCCCCCACATACACACATGAGAAATCTTTTACCGGACCTACCCAATACCCTCAATAGCTGCTTTCCTTATCCCAAAAGTGTGGAGCTCTAGGAATTTTCCAAAGAAGAAACTCAGAAAGGCCTCACTTTGGTGTAGGGAGAGCTGGTCAACAGTTCCATCTGACTAGGACAGCCCAGCGGATTCACGAAGCAGGAATCCTCCTCAGCCCCTCCCGTAGCTGACATCATTCTTGCTAGCCAAGCTTCCTTCCAGCATAGACCGCCCCATCTTGAAAACAATGACCCTTTATGGAATGTTTTCATCCCTGCTTCAGTCCTGCAAAATCAAAGAGCCAATCTGTCTGAGCTGGAAAAGTGTTTCTCAAGAATGTGGGAACGCTGCCTCGGTGGTTTATAGTCAGTGGTAATATCTCCTCTTGAAGCTGTCAGGTGGTCCTGCTGTTTGCACAAGGAAACCAGACATAAATACAGCAAAACAACAATAACAAAATGTTTGAGATAGGCTACTGATTGTTGGTTTATGTTCTGAATGGGGAAGCCACAGTGTTTTCCAAGCATGGCTGCGCTACAGTACTCTGCTTTCTCACAAATGTATTCTCGATCCTTCTGCTCATCCTAAAACAGTCTGCTCCTCATCTTGCTAAACTTGGCCTGCAGACAGAACTTTCAACTTAAAATATCTAACAATATGTCATATCCACCAGATACATGACAGCTATTCCTAAGATACATAATATTATTAATTGTTTTTGAATGAATTTGAACTGTTATGAATCCAAAAAGTATAAAAATGACATTTAGCCATCAACAGCTTTTGAAACATTATATACACAAAGGAAGAAACAGTAACAAGTCCAACAGTACTCATAATTTCAGAATTATACTCTTTGAAGCCAAAATGACATTAAGAGAAACAGGATGTAAAAACTTAAAAATAAAATTTTAATCCTTGACAATATTAAACTTGCCTCCTGATAAAAATTAAGTGTGAGCTAAATTATTTTTTATGCTTGAGGAACTGTCAAACAACTGGCTGTCTCCTTGGCTATTTAACGAGACGGGGCTGGAGTGCATGGAGAGATCTGGAGGGTTAAACAAGGGTGAGAGATGAGCAAGCCAACTGACTTCAACTGACTCTGACTTTACTGAGCATGGACTAGAAAATCTGTTACAAGATAAAACAGAGACAGGCTAAGCCTAGAAGATCTGACACTGAGGAGGTGAGAGTCTCCCATCACCTCAAAATTAAGAAATGAAGTTATCGTTGATTAAATGCCCACACTGAAAATGAAATGCCTGCCATAAAATTGAACTAAGCAAGATGGGAGGAGAGAGCAGGAAGAATATCATGCTGTCCACATAGACCCCAGGAAGCCCTGTGCAAAAGCTGGGGTATCAATTGGACGCAAACAATAAGACTTACCTAGAAAGATCTAAGAAGGCCAGAGGGTATTTATTGTAGAAGAGGCCATTTAGTAATGGCCTATAGGCTAAAACAAATCTAACTTGTGGGAAGGATGAGTTAAAATGAACCTCAAGTTCCTTCAACTCCAAGGCATAGAAAATGTCCTGATGTCTTCTTCTCCAATGTTTTCACAGCCAACTTCATGGAGTCCCAGAGGCCTCAGAATTATGAAGCTTCTAGATGGCCTCTCTCGTATGACCTGCTCCAACTGGACCCAGAAATGGCCCTCCCCACATACAAGGGCTGCATTCATTTCAGAAGTCATTAAAGTAGTCAGCACCAGAAATGATCATGACCTTCTCCCGTTTGGTCTATCCCAACCTCTCCCTCGGGGGAGCTCTGAGATCAGCTGATCCCTGAAAGACCTATGAAGGCACATCATGGCTGTTACAACGCCTGTGTTACAACAGTGTCTAGAAACCTGAGGCCAGAAACTCTGAAGCACACTGGTGCTTCAGTGCACGGGGCAGCACCCTCCACAACCAAGAATTCTCTCATCTATATTAGCAATGCAATGAAACGAATCTAAACATTCACAATATCTCTGAAACAAATTTATTTTAACAAAATGAGCAGTTTCCATTTTCTTTCTATTAACTTAACCCATACCTATCTACTTACTCTAAATCCCAAGGGCTTCCTAAGACAAAATTGCCCAAACCATGCAACCTTGATTAATTTCCCTACCCTTCAACAACAACAAAACTTACCATGAGAGGAGAGCACCAAGGATGGAGGGGGGGGGGGCACAGAGCACCTGTGAAACACATCTTCCTTTAGGGAAGATGTAGCAATGGTTTAACCCCAAATGACAACCAAATGCTATGCCAATGCACAGTGCAAAGTAACTACAAAATGAAGCCAAAATCTCAGCAAATGATATTGGAGTGATGAGGGAAAGTCCAGTGAATGGCTCGGACCTTGACCCCTGATGCCATCTGTAAAGGAAAAATCCAGAAGACAACAGGGCATTATTTTGTTTGTTTGTTTGTTTGCTTGCTTGCTTGCTTGCTTGCTTGCTTGCTTGCTTGCTGGTTTGAGACATGGTTTCATTACATACAGCAGGCTATCCCTAAACTCATTAGCTTCCTGTCTCAGCCTCCCAAGTGTTGGGATTACAGGCGTGAGCCACCCAAACTGAGGTAAGGACAATAGAATGCTATGAAACACCAAAATACTGAAGGATTAAAAAAAAGATTTTATAAAATTGATAAAGGCTCCTTCATTTTATAAAAATCAATAACTTTTATGACAGTACAAGTCATGAAAGCAAGTATAAAGCATAAAATAGATGGTGCCAATATGTAATTTTGAGAGAACACTTATAGGACAAAACAGTTTAACCTTTTCTAAAAATTAGATCATAGTTCCAATACTATCTGAATTTGTTTGGTGCATGTAGATCCATATACACATGTATGAAGACATATATGTACATTTTAAGTTTTATCTTCCAGGACCAAGTTGCAATTTTCATTTCCCCATATTTGCTATTACAGGTTGCTTTGCACTTGAGTTGATTGCCCTTTTGTGATCTTGTCCTGGGTGGCACTAATTACTATATCACAATGTACTTGCCCTAAAATCCTGGCCTCCTGAGGTCAGGGCATAACTACCAGGAAGACAGAGTCCTTTTCTCAGTACCACCTTATCACCTGTCTTCTGGTGATCGAAGCCCTGTTGCTTCTCTATCATACAACTTTCATCTCTGTCTGATAGCACAACTGACCCCTAGGAAATGGGGACCAGAAGGTATAAGGAAACATGAACACAGAAATAAAAGGCCTCCCAAAGCCCACACCCAAACTCCATTACTCTTAGAGTAAACTTCTCATCCATCCCCAGAGACCACCAAACCCTAACCTGGGCCCTGTTGCCTATTCAATGTCACAAAGCTTCCTTCTCAGCCTCTCCATCCATCCTCATCAGCAACATCCACCTCCTCTCCGATCCTCAAAGCTGATGAGCCTTTACACATGTCACAGTCTTGGCACAGATGCTCACAGGTGGCCTCCACTGTCTGGACCATTCTTCAGTTCTCATCCACATGTCTCAGCATAGATGTCCCCTCTAGAAATGACCATTCCTAGCAGCTTAGTACTTTATGTAGACTTAAAGGTTCTGAAACACTGATTGTTAAATGAATAGACCAAGGGATGGAGGGACAGACTGACAGATGGACAAAAAGCCATACAGACACAAGGCGGGAGGGCACTAATACCCATAGGGGAGTCAGCCAATATCTGCTGCCAATACTCACTATCCCCCGTGGCCATTTCCCAAGCAATTGTTTCTCCCCTTTGTTCATTTGATAGTGAATCAGTGAATCAGAAGCCAGGCAGGGAAGAGCCTGATTAGGGTCATGGTGCTGGCCCCCAGGCATGGTTCTCTAGAATCATCCATTTTCCTAGGTTCTCTATCATCATCCATTTCCCCGTGCTTTGTGTCAAGTTTTCTCTCGAGCCCCTCTGGTAGCAAAGTGGCTATTGCCTCCCCAAAGACTACACACTCTCCCCATTGTGAAATTTGTCCTGATGTTCCCAGCTTAAATTCTTCTCTGCTTAACTTCACCTCATTACTCACAGCTATCTCCCTCGGGACTACAGCAAATGACAATTCTGTGGAACTCGCATGGCCCGCCCTCTGGATTCCCACAACTTTCCAATCCAGCCCCCTCTTCCTTGATGATATGGCTTGGCATCAAGCTCTCGTGGGAGAACTGACATGTTCTGACTTAGAAACTCAGTCTCCACTAGCCACCCACTCATTTCATTCCTCCGTCAATCTCTTGTTACTCCTCCTGCCTCAACCAAGTCAACTGGATTCCATCTCCCATTGTGCCATTCAAAATCCATTCCTATACTTTGAATATAGTGCTTCAATGTGCACCACAAGAAGCTGTTGGCAATGGGCAGCCTCTCTGGAAGGAAAAGCTATGAGGAGAGAGTTTGGCTGACAACTCACTCTATTGTGCTCCACACACAGTGTTTGAAAATGGCAGCAACACCTAGGAAAATTTACCATAGTAACCATTTGAGACACGTGCCTCAAAGGTAGCAAGTCTATTTGCATGGCCACACAACCTTCACCACCATATGCAGAGCTTTTGCAGCTGAAAATGTTTAGTTGTATTCTCAAAACCGTTGCTCTCAAACAAGGGGGCGAGATAAGACAAACAGAAATAGGGCATTACAGCCGAGCAACAGCAAATGAACTTCCAGAGATGCTTAATTAATTCCTTTGTTATAATATGAAAAACATAAGGATACAGGGAAACATGCTTGATGCTTTTTTACAAGAGAAAAGAAATGAAATACAAAACAATTGTGTGTGTGTGTGTGTGTGTGTGTGTGTGTGTGTCCGTCCTTTGCCTGTATATATCTGTGTTCCACTCACATGCCTGGTAGCCTCAGGGGCCAGAGAAGGACATCAGATCTCCTGGTACATACAGATGGTTGTGGGTGCTAGTTATCAAACCTGGGTCTTCTGGAAGAGCAGCTTGTGTTCTCCAGACCCAAGTTTTTTCTTAAAGATTTATTTTTATTCATGTACATGTATGTGTCTGTTTTGTGGGCCACATGTCTATGGGTACCCATGGAGGCTATCTGAGAGAGGGGAGAGTTGGTGGAGGGAAATGGTAGCTAGATATGATGGCATTTCATTATAGACATGTATAAAATCCTCAAGAATAAAGAAAACTTTTAACACAGGGCTATGGAGATGGCTCTGTGGGAAAGAGTACTTGCTATGTGTCAGAGACAGGAGGATTGCTAGCACATGCTGGCTACTAGCCTAGCTGCATGTTCAGTGAAAGACCCTATCTCAAGAGGTGGAGAGCAATTCAAGGAGACACTTGACATTTTCTGACCCCTGCAAGCACAAATCTGAAGGTACATCTAGGTACACACATACAAAATAAAAATAAAAGCAGACAGCCTTTATCCCCTCTCCTTGGCCACCCTTAAAATAGGGACAGGTCAAGAACAAGTATGTGTATTTGCAACCAAGTGCAGACAACAAACATCTTCACAAAACAAAATCATGGTGATCACAGCCTTGGAGGGAAGGGTATTATCTTTGTGACTACACACACATCTGGGATGGGGGTTCCCACCTCTTAAATCTGAGAGCCAACACTTGGCCAGTCTCCTCCAGCACATGGTCCTTTCATGTAGCGAGGAACATGTCATAATCAAGGGATTTTCTCACTTCTTAGTGGTTCTCTGATCTGGTATCATTTTCTGGTAAATAATAATCTGAGCAATGAATCATACTCAGCTCCTTTTATGTAAGTTTTTCACCTGTGGAAGTGGCTAAGATGGCCACATGCATTGATGGTGAATTGTGTGGTTATGGCTGAAACAAACTTTTGAATGCAAATTGTCAAAGCTACACATTCCCTCAAGTCTCACAGATGTCAGAGAACATAGCTACCATGTCCATCATCCATGGGTTCCAGCTCCAAAGATTCCTGACGTCTCCATAAAGGAAGACTTGCTCCATCATTCAGCACTTAGTTCTGAATTGCAGGCACTGGGTGATTTGAGACTGTATGTCCAAATACAGGCAATGCCTATAAGGCATGATATGATTAGCCACCCCAAACCCCCTTTAGGGCTGGAAAGATGGTTCTATCAGGAAGGTACTTGCTGGGCAATCATGAGGACCTGAGTTCAAACCCCAGTACCCATTTTAAAAAGAAAACCAGTCATGACAATATATACTTATAGATGAGACACTGCAGAGGCAGAGGTAGGAGTGTCTCTGGGGCACCAGCCGGTCTAGATAACTAACGTGGAGGGCCACATAGATGGCTCAGTGGATAGGAATCTTTGTCCCCAAGCCTAATGACATGAGTTCATCATCAGGACAAACATAGTGGAAATAAGATGGGGAACAAATGAGGAGGATCCCTAACATGGACCTCTGGCCTCCACAAGCACACGTACACACACACACACAGGTCTCCATACACAAACACCACATGAATGTACAAATGCACACATGTGCATTTACACACACATACACATACTATCATCACCACCACCAATAACAACAACAACCTGAAAGCATTTTTACTTTGCCTCTCTAATGTTATCATGCATTTATTCCAGTTCTCTTTCTCTCTTCCATATACATGGCCTCACACACAATCACATTCTACTACTGCACAGCTGCTGTTTATATTAAAGGGCTACCCAGAGCCACCTGGCTATCAGAGTTAAGTATTGTGACATACAGCCATCTCTTGTAGATTGAGCCAGCCTAATTTAACAGAGGCTGGGACTGAGAGACCACATTCAGAGAAAAATAGCAAAGAGAAATACCCACATATCTGCCTCTGGCTGAAGACTGAACATAGAGTATGAACAAAAATGAAAAGCAATAGCACAGGAGAAAGAAGACACTGGACTAGGGTTCGGACATTCCATTCAAACACCAGCTTCAGTGTTTATCAGCTGGGTCTCTTCTCTCAAGTAACTCACAACCTGCCAGTCAGTTCCCTAACCCATCTGGTAGGGTGCAAGGCTCTTCTGGGTCTAAAAAAGATGCTGAAACATAGTAGAGTTCCTGAACATGTTGGTACAAAAATTCCTCCTTTTCTGTCCTATACCAGTCCCTCCTATAAAGTCCATCACTGTGGGAACCTGGCCTGTCCAATACACATGCAAATCCAACTTCTGGGAGCCATGAGATGCCAATGCCAGGGCGGTCTTGTTCTGTATTAGATTTGTATTGCTGCTATAACAAATGAACAAAAATTTGATAGCTAAAATCAACACAAACTTATTCTCCCACAGTTCTGGTGGTCAGAAAGTTACTATTAGTATCGCCAGGATGGGGGCTCCCAAAGGCTTTGAAAGACAATGTGTTCTCCATCTCATTTAGCTCCTGCTGTCTGCAGGAATGTGGCCACAGCACTCTAACTCCAAGGCCAGAATCTTTACATCTGCTCTGTCTTCATGGTGCCGTCTCCTCTGAGTGGGGCCCTGCTCTTCCTCTGCTCCCCTCACATGGATACATGTAATTCCATTGGAGGCCTACCTTAAAATCCAAGCTGATCTCATCTGCAGATCCTTAGTCACATATGCAGACATTTGCACAGATGGTGGCATTTAGAGGTTCTAGGGATTAGGAGCTGCCATCTTTCATGGGACCCATCAGAGGAACCAAAGATGGAAAAGAAAAATCTATCAGGAAAAGTCTAATCAAATAACGTTTATAAAAAGTTTCAAGTACTCCTTCAAATGGAAATTACAGAAAACTTGGGGCAAACTTCTATTGGTAGATGAACGAAAACCATTGGTCTTCCTGACTGCACTGGGTCTCAGTCATTAAGGAGACAGGAACTTGACTGGAACAGAAAGAAGCAGACTGGCAAGCTTGTTGGCCAAGGAAGGCAAGTGGGAAGTATCAGAAACAAAGTGTTAGAAAGGCATGTAAGCCCCAGAAAGGCTCAGCAGATGAGGGATAGATAGAATCTCTCATTTCTCAGCCCAGCCAGCAGGCATTTTTATGTACAGCCCAGAGAGCAAGTACTAACTCTATGAAAATCTCTGTGCTCTGCAAGTTCAAGAGTACCAAGCATTCTGCCTAGGCCCTAAAGAGAGTATAGTGTACCAACCAGACAATAGTGCACCCCCTTCTATCCCCCATCCTACTGACAGCCAAAACAGTTCAAGGCATTAGCAGTTTATGGTGGACCTACTGTGTATCAGATACAAAGACAAAGCCACTCTCCATCACACAATCACTTGGCAAAAATTAGCCTGTGGTGTTCCTAAGAGAGGGGTCTTAGAAATTCTCACGATTGAACCCAGAACCTTCCCAATTGTCAACCCTATTGAGGCAAGGATAGGAGCTTGGAGCACTTCAACAAGCCATTCCTTTGGAGGGTCACCTTTGAGGGTGTGGTGTAGATAGATGCTAGTACCACCATTCTCCACCCACCCCTGGCCTTAAGGGTTCTGAAAGCTCCCTGTCTATCTGATTACACACTCCATACTTCCCACAGGAGGGCTGCATGATTAAGCAACGTTCAGTCTTCTCTGGCAGAAGATGTGAGGCTCCATAGTGTCACCTCTCAGAGCGGGCATCCCTGAGGCTGCAGGCAAAGTGAGTAAAAGGGAGAGGGGGGGAGGGGGTGGTGGCTCCTTTTCATTCTACATGTGAGCTTCTCTGGGCCCCATAAATTCCACTGCCCTGTATATTTCACTCAGCTGTCTAAATGAGGTTTGCTCATATAGCCACCACTGTGCAAAATCAATCATGTCCTTCTGCACAGAATGTTAATTGGGCTTCTCAAAATAAAAAAAAAATAAAAAAATAAAAAAAAAACTGGAGCATGCCACAGAGGCCTCGAAAAGAATTCAAAACCAATTTTTGGGGGAATTGATAATATTTTTTAAATTGCTGAGCCAAGTCAATAGTCACCAACCCAGGAGCAACCCAGGTGCCTTTTTCAAGGCACGGGAGAGAAATATACAGAAACCTTTTCAGACTTCCATCAACCATTCCACAGGCTTCCAGAGCCAGTTGCTGAACTGCCTGAATAAAGAAGCCCAAGCCATCCCAGGAACCAGGGCTCCCTGTTAACTCCACACAAACAGCCTGCCAGGGGCGGGCTCATCTCAGAGGGAGGAAAAGAAAAGACAACTAACACAGCCCTGCTCTTTTGCCTCTCTCCTTATACACAAAGGCAGGAGAAAGGGGACCATAAGGCTGCTAAGAATGTGAGTCTCAACAGAGGAGAAACTAAGTCAGTGAGCCACCACACTGAGCCCTGCGATTCCAGAGTCATGTCCATTTCAGACAATCCTGTATATTTATTCTACAGAGGCCATAACATTAAGCTCTAGGTCATGTGCTTAAAGAATACAAAGATGCTCTAAACACACACACACACACACACACACACACACACACACACACACACCTCCCACACTCACACCTCTGCACACCTCTGCACACCTCTGCACACCTCTGCACACCTCTGCACACCTCTGCACACCTCTGCAGGGACAGCAAAGAGCTGACTCCACAGCTTGAGCCTTCCAAGAGCTCATTGTCTCCTAAAGGCCGGATGGACACAGTGACAACCAGATTGCCTTCCACCACCAATTTTGGGAACATGTGAAAAATACGGTTTGCGGCTTGCTGGTATGTGGTCCGAGAGGACTCATAAATCTTCCTTTATCTCCTTCCTGGTGTTAGCAGAAAAGGATGAGTTGCTTTTTTCCATCTCATTCTCCCGTCTATCTGTCTGTTAGCTGTGCCCTTGAGCAAAGATTACTGATGCCCTGCCTTTGATATATGACACATCACCCACAGCAGCTTTTCATCAAGTGAATTAACCTGGGAAAATGCAAACCCACCTGCCAGTGGCTTCCCAACTTTGCACAATTCCTTTGTGTACACCTCCTCTCTAACACACAGCCGGCAGGAGGGTGGCAAGGCGAGGGAGAGAAAAATGGGAAATTAAGGGAATCGAAAGTGGGGGCGCTGAGAAAGAACTCATGGCAAATCCTCTATTTTTGCATAAAGACCTTCCGAGAGCTTTAAACTGCAACACCCCAGCCCAAGCAGTTTAGAATGCTTTGCACCTGAGCTAGAATGTGCCATTTCCCCCAGCCATTTCCACCACCGCGCCTGAAATAATGACAAGAGTCTTGGCAGCCACTGATGACATGGTTACAGAAACTGTTTGGTGACTTCCAATCAATAATCTAGATGGGTGGGGGAGGAGCCTGGAGCAGGAGGGAGTGGGCAGGCTCGAGACAGAGGCTACCACAAGGAGGGAGGAACCTGGAGGGAAAGGAATGGGGACTTTCTCCCAGGTGCCCACAGCCTGGCAAACCTGGGATGTGTGTACCCAGTGACCAGCAGTTCCTGACATCTCCTAATCATTAGGGAAAGGGGACAAAAACAAAGACTGGATGCTCAATATCTCAAAGGAAGGAGTGGTTCTTCTCAATACGACAAGTGAAGGCAGCCTGGAAAGCATCTTTTTGCACCTTTACCATCTTCATCTGGAAACACACACACACACACACACACACACACACACACACACACACACAGAGTTGTTCAGTGACACAAAAGAATGACACCACTGAAAAGACTCCACCACCACCACCCAGCCAGCTCTGTCCGGCTCAACTCTCCACTTCCCAGCCTGCCTCCCTTCCATCATAAAACATAAAGTGCCATGTACTGATGTGAAACGACAGAGCTCACTGTTCGAGGGAAGAACAATGGCGTCAACACTGAACATAGCCAGGCTCCATCGCTGGTTGAGAGAGACCGGGTTCCTTCCATATCGTCCTGGAGTCTGATAAGGTAACGGGCAGTCCCTCTTCTCAAGGTCATGTGTCTACAGTGTGTGGCTCCCTGAAAGGTCCTGATGAGGGAGATCTTTTTGTAATTGATTCTTGGGGGGAAAAAATGAGACTCCAAAGAGCCTAAACTATACATCATAATTTCTGTCCATACTCTGGTTTTTATGTAACATTACAAAGACTGTTTTTAAGGGCATTATTTAAAAAAAATGGCTCTTAGTTTAGACTTGGGCTTACTATATATGCAGTCCTGTGTCTCACTCTGCATCTCATTCTGTGTTTATATTCTTGCCCCAAATTATCCGAACAGGCTCTGAAATCTTTCACTGTCAGAGAGAGATTAGATTTTATTATTTACTATATTTTTTTAACATTTTAAAATTATGTATGTATGTGGTATATGTACACATCACACACACACACACACACACACACACACACACACACACACACACACACACACACAGGTCAGAGGACAACTAATGAGCAGTAGTTGGGTCCAGGGATTGAACACAGCTTATCAGGCATCACAGTAGGCGCCTCTACCAGCTTAGCCTTCCCACCTGCCCTCACTAAACTTTTTTTTTTTTTTTTTGAGCTGAGGATCAAACCCAGGGCCTTGCACTTCCTAGGTAAGCACTCTACCACTGATCTAAATCCCTAGCCTAAAGAGATGGCTCAGTGATTAAGAGCACTGGCTGTTCTTCCAGAGGTCCTGAGTTCAATTCCCAGCAACCACATGATGGCTCACTAAACTTCTTTAAGATTTATTTTTGCCCCAGGAGTGGTGGCGCATACCTCTAGTTCCAGCACTGAGAGGCAGTGGCAGGCAGATCTCTGTGAATTCATGACCAGCCTGGGACACTGAATGAGTTCCTGGATAGCCTGGGCTGTTACACTGAGAAACTCCATCTCGAAAAACCAAAACCAAAACAAAACAAAGAAACCAATTTGTTTTGTATTTTTAAAACGTATTTGAGGATTTCAAATACGAGTACCCCATATTTACATCATTTCCACTCCTATCTCTGCTTCAGCTCCTTCCACGTCTTCCACCCAAACATCCACTCTTGAATATATGACCTCAACTTCTATAATTATCATTGTGTGTGTGCATGCAAGCATGTGTGTGTATGTGCACACGTGCGCTCATGATATGTGTGCATATTCTCATGGAGACCAGAGGAGAATGTCAGAGCTCCTAGATTGACTGTACAGACAGCTGGGAGCCACCCAACATGGGTGCTAGGATCTGAACTCAGATCCTCTCTGTAAAATCAGTAAGCACCCCTAACCATTGAGCCATCTCTCTGGTTCCCTCGCTATACTTCTTAAAGAGACAAAGGACACAACTAACTTTTAGAAAATCTTTTCACAAATAAAACTTGAAGTGAAAGTGGTGTGATACTGGCATCAGCTAGTCAGAAAATTAAATTGTCCAAGGCACCTTGCTCCCCAAACATTCTGACTAAATTTGAAAATAAAAATGAGAAAGGCATAATGTATGCAGACACATGAAATCATGAAAATCAGGTAAATCTCAATGCTCACACCAGCAGCTTCTTCCTTGGTAGGGAGAAAAGAAGTTTACAATCTTCTGTGGCAGAGAGGAAGGAAGTGGGTGGACAGGTAACATGGAGTGTCTGATAAATACAGGTATCAAAAGCAACACTAACATTTAGTGAGGCCCACAGATTCTGAAAGCTTCTTCTGCATTGTACCATTCAAGGTCTCACTGATGCCACAGTCTCACATCAGCCACTAACCCATTTTATAGATGGGGAAACTGTGTCTCCAACAGATGAAGCAACTGTTCAAGATGTGGCAGCTCATAAGAAAGAAAGCCAAGATTGAAACCCAGTGGGTCTGTCCAAAGGCCACAGAAGTTTACGTGGTGTCAGCCTCCTGCTCAGGTGTCTGGGTACCACACAAGCTCTTCTTACTCCACACCTGGTGACACAAAAGAACACCGCCTTCTGCCCCATCACTGCTCACTGATCCTTGCCTCTCTTTGAGGGAGAGACAGAACTCTGAGATTCTTTGCAAAGTTATGCCCAAACTCATTCATTTGTGTTTTTGAGGTTATACTCTCCTAACATACCATCTCAGATAACTCTCCACTTTTTTCAGTTTTTAAAAGTTTCTTAATTATTTTGTGTGTGTCATATGTGCACATGGATGGGAGAGGGGAATGTACAGTGGCCAGTAAAGGAGTTGGATAACCTGCTCTACTCCTCCTCCTCATTGTATTCCCTTGAGACAGGATCTCTCCTTGAGCCTGGAGCTAGGCAGATGGAACCAGCAAGCCTCATCAATCTTCCTGTCTCTTCCCTCCATAGCTCTGTGGTTACAGTCATGGGTGGACATGCCCAGCTTTTTATGTAAGTGCTTGGAGCTTTGAACTGAGGTCCTCGTGTTTACAGAGAATGTACTTTTGCACACTGAGCTATCTCTCCAGCCACCCCCTCCTGGTGTCTTCTCAGACCATGGGGCTTAGCAGGGTAAGAGTTCTCAGTGAATTCTGAACAGAGATTTTTATAAGTGTCTTCGGGAATTGAATCAAGCTCTCCTTGGAAACGGCAATAGTCACATGTGTGCTTGTATGTACATGTCATCAAATTACTGTTCTAATACTCACTTTTGAGCATGAAGCTCATTTATAATGTGCAAACATAACCTTGTCCATTCCCAGAAGTTTTTTGTATCATCTGGTATGGAAACTCAGCTCCTATTAAATAATAATTCTCTGTCCCCAAAATCCCTGGTTCCTTGTAACCTTCAATCTGCTTTCTCTCATATAATGTTACCTATTCTGGATATTTCATGTAAATGAAAGCAAATAGTATTTGTCTTTTGGTAACCTTTCTATTTCACTTAACATTCTGTATTCAAAGCTTACCCATATTGTGGCATATGTCAAAATTCCTCACTTGTTTGTTTATAGGGTTTTGATATTTATTTATTATGGATGTATGCATGTGCTTGTATTTTCAGCATGCAACCATACACGTGGCAAGGTCATCAAAAAACTTGCAGGAGTCAGTTCTCTCCACCATGTGAATACCAGGGTCAGAACAGAGGTCTTCAGGCTTGGTGGCAAGCACCTTTATCCACTTAGCCATGTTGCCTGCTTTGTGTAGATGTATTATTGAAACAGGGTCTCAGGATGTGAACAGATAGCCAGGCCATGAACTACCAATTCTCCAACCCCAGCCTCTTGCACGCTAGGATTACAGGTCAGTGGCCCCACACCCAGCTCCCACTCTTCTTGAAGCAAAATAATAACACCTTATATGTGTGCAGTATATCTTGTTTGCCCACCCACTTCTAAATGAACAGGGGATACAACTCCTCTTTGGTCACTGTGAATAATGCCACAGGTCAATGAAGGTCTGTTCAAAACCCAGAAGTAAAATTTCTAGGCCAGACAACTGTTCTATATTTCATTTTCTAAAGACTTTTCCTTTAGCCCTTTTTTTAAAAAAAAAACAAAGATTTACTTATTTTTATTTTATGTGTATGTGTTTTACCTGTCAGTATATATGTGCACCACCCATGTGCAGTACCCATGTAGGTCAGAAAAGGGCATCATATTCCCTGGAACTAGAGTTACAGATGATTTTGATCTGCCAGTTGGTGCTGGCAACCAAACCCAGGTCCTCTACAAGAGCAGCAAGTGCTCTTAACCACTGAGCCATCTCCCCAGCCTGCTTTCTTTCAGTATTGATTTGAATGTGTCTAATCTGATAGTATGTTGTATGCAAGAAAGAGTGTTGCCTTGATGTCTTCTTGGACTCCTGGGCCTAGGACAGTGAGAGTCTCAATGAATTCTGACTAGATTTTTTTCATGAATGAATCAATGAATTGAATCAAGCTTCCCTTCTCATGAAGGGTAGCAGAAGACAGACTTGGAAAGCCTCCTCTTCACAGGTCATGTGACTTATCCAGTCCTTGGTTTTTCACTTTTCCAAACATATATACAAGCATGTGTGTGTGTGTGTGTGTGTGTGTGTGTGTGTGTGTGTGTGTGTGTGCCTTCATGCCAATGAACATCAAAAGAATCTACAGAATCTGCAGGCAACTATCAGAAGAGGTGAAAGGAAGGCAAAGAGGAATCAGCCACTTCACTGATGCAGCTGAGGTCCACCATCCTCATCTTCCTCTGTCCATCCTGTCTGCACAGTGGAGTGAGAACAGTCTGACGAGATAGATGCCTAGTAAGCCTGGCCCTGCCAACCTTCTATTAGAAAATGTGGGGTAGGGGCACGGGGGGTGGGTAGTGATGGAAGACCTGGCTTCCACCACTATGCGAATATCAATATCTCTTTTAGTTCATTAATTCATCAAGAGAGTATTTTTCAACACATTAAATTCAATTTGAAAAAAGAATGAGCTGACACAGTCAAATGCACATGACAAAATCCATAGAGGGCTTCCCCATCTGCCCTCTCCAGCCACTTGCAATCCCATCTTGGGGGTCCAGGCATCCATTACCCAACTAATTGGCAGGCCTGACTTAGGAAGGGGAAATGCCAACCTGTCGACTGGGCTTTTCATTACTTAAGTGCATTATGACTTGGACTATATTAATGGGGCTCCAAATTTTAACTATTGACAGCTCTCAATAGGAATTTACACTCCTGTCCTCCTGGGGCCCGCAAATCATTCCCTTCTCACCTGTAGTGAAGACAGCCACCAGAGGGAATTGGTTTCAAAGACTGAACATGGGGGATACATACACAGGCAACTCCCTGTGAGCAAACGCATAATTGTCTTTTCTCCTTTGTTCTACATTAAATTTTCAACTCTTTACTACATCTTTTAATGAAAGCACTGACTGAAAAATATAAACATGGATACATAATTCCCAATGAATTGGTCTAAGTAGAACTTGTAAAAACTGGATTAATGGCACAAAGCATGTACTTTATAAAAATAGCCTGTAGAAAAAAGCATTAAGCAATTACAACTCCAACTCTGAAGGCTCCAATATTATGGGGTAATATTTCCTTAATGTTAGACTTCATTAACCCTAAGATAATCTCTCATAAATTTTGCTGATTTTTAAGGAGGAAAAAAATAAATTATGTTTATTAAACTACTGAATATGTTTATGAAAACAAGACATAATCTAGTGCCATAAACTTCTTGTCTTTATCTGAATGATCAAGGAACTCATAAATAAAATATCACATAACAAAGTGAGTGTTAAAATTCATTACTGTAATAGCTATGTTCATGATCTATTTCATTAACACCCTCCTCTCCTTGGATAAACGGCTTTCCTAGCCTAGGAAAGGAAAGCCATTTACAAGACAAAATAGTGAGACGCTTTTTCTCATTTTCCCTTATCTCTTCCGTTCCTAACTTCTAAATTAATTCTTCTCTTAAATCTTATTGTTCTTTCCAGTGTAACTCACAGTATCATTAGAGAGAATGGAGAAAAATAGAGGCAAAGAGATGGGTCTATGGAGTATAAGTTAATTAGGGACCTTGGTGACTGCTGATGAGATTTGATGACACAGAGCCCCTCAGTGAATTTAGAAGCTTGTCTTCTTAAAATATTTGAGAATAAAATACAAATAATAGAACTCAGAAATATTCCGTATATCAAGCAATCTGCCACCGCTTAATAACCAAAGCCCATTTCCTGTTTAACTGTATATTGCAGAAGCGTTGATTGGATCCACACACAGCATTTGTGAAACTCTATCTGCAGTGATTTTGCAGGTAATTTCATTTTTATAGATGTGTGTATATACAAATACAGAGGAAAGTGAGTGCTTCCCTGTGAGTTACCCAAAATAGATAGATGTAGATATATGGGACTCTAAACCCACCAGTGAAACTTACCAGTTCAAATTACCAAGTGGGCTTCATAGCAAAGGAAAATGACAGCAAAGTAAGCATGGATCTGGGTTCTGCTCTGGCCATTTGTTTAATCTTAATTCAGCACGGTCCTAGTATACAACCTCATCTACTCAGATAATAACCAAAGGATGCTATTTCTGATGACAGCAGAAATTAAAACCAAATTTTACAACTGCTGAGTTACAAGAGGGCAAAATTCCCTACATAAATATTAAAGCATAAGTAAAAAGAAAAAATAATAAGAAGAAGAATCCACTCATATTTATTCCAAACTGAACGGCAGTTTGTCTATCCCTGATTCCATATAAAGCTAACCCTCACAAAACTCTACACATATGTAGGTAATAAAAGTAACATACAACAGGAGATGTGCTGCATCAAGTAGCGAGTGACTTACACCCTGGCAAATGCTTCAACAGAACGGGACAAGGGATGGAGTGACACTTGACCGGGCTCTGGCAGGACTATGAAGCTGGCAGGACACTGAGTCGAATCTAGAAAGCTCTGGGTGTGAGAGAAGAAAGAAGCGTTCAGCAGAGCTGTCTGGAGTGCTGGGATGGGAGGTGGCGGATGAGGGCCAGAAGCAGGAAGACTCTGGGGTCCCTGGGACACAGCATGGACACAAGACCTCAAGTCAACACCCAGGGGATTGCATGGCAGAAAAGCAGCCTCTTCAGCAGGAAGCTACCACAGTAGGATTACAGCAGCAGCCTGTCCATGCCACAAATCTGCCTCGAAATCACTCCCTCCGGCCCCGTTCCCTAAGTGATCAAAAAGCTGTTTTAGTTGCTATAAAAACTGCGGGGCTGGAGAGATAGCCTGATGGTCAAGCACTTGCTGAACAAGGAAAAGGACCTGAGTTTCAGTCTCCAGAACCTATTGAAAACCAGACTTTTTAGCTGGTTATTACATCTGTAACGCCAGAATTCCTGCAGTGAGATGCCAAGCAGAGCCAGGTGAATCCCTAAGGTGAGCTGGCCTGGCTATGTAGTGGCCAGGCACAGTCTCAAACAAGATGAAAGGCAAGTCCCAACACTGGAAGGTTGTCCTCTGACATTATAGTATAGTATGTTCTCGTGTTCATTCGTGTTTTCTCTCTCTCTCTCTCTCTCTCTCTCTCTCTCTCTCTCTCTCTCTCTCTCTCTCTCTCCAACAGTCTAACAAAGGAAGAATAGAACAGTCTTCACAATTTTTGAACCAGAATCAGTATGTCTTCACATCTACTAGCTGTGTGCCTCTGGGAAAGTTACTAAATTATTCCTGTGCCTTGGAGCCCTGATATTATATAAGTATTGTCATCCTTATAGCCCTGCTACAGCCTGGTTCTAGGCTCTACCACACAATTGTTGTAAGGATTAAGGGAAAACACACACACACACACACACACACACACACACACACACACACACACACACACACATCTTAGAATAAAGATGACCACATTAAAGAACCAAATTATCCTATTATTATTATTACTATTACTATTATTATTATTACTATTGCTCTCAAGGGTGAGCAGTTAGGATTATGCTTAGCTGTACAGAACAAAAACAAGTCCACCCAAATACTAACCTGTTAGTGCGCTGAACAAGATAGGAGATTTTTTTCCTTGGACACCTACAATATGTCTGGAGGCAGGCAGGCCAGGGTTGGTGTGGAGCTCCTGTCATTTACCTGGGACTTGGGTTCCTTGCTGCCAGCTCCACTGTCTGCCACATGGCATGTGTGTCTAGTCCTCATGAGTTGTTATGAATGCTGCATCCCAGTCATCCCTTCTCACTCCTGAGAGCAGAAGGGGAGGGGACAGAGAAGGGGGGCAGGCTCCCGCTGTCTTTAAGACTTCCTGAAAAGCCTGTATAATACTTTCAGTTAGCTACATGGGATGTACCTGCAAAGCAAGAGGGGGTGGCAACAGGCAGAGGTTAAAAACCAGGACTTTGTCAATGAGAGGAGGGGAGCAGTGACAATGAAGCAATGGCCATCTCCACCCCAACACCAATCAGCTACAGGAGATAAGCTACCTTCTCCCAACCAAGATCTGGCAAAATCAAAGAAAAGGATATCCCACTGAGTAAAATACCTAGAACGCCACTGCTCTTTCTATACATGTATCTCCACAATCCATTTTCCATACACCAGCAAAGGTAATACACTAAAACTAAAATCCATGTCCTCATCTGAAACCATCCATGGGCTTCCCAGTAAAAATTAATCAAAGATCATGGGTCTCCTCTACAACAGAAGGTCTCAGCTTGTCTGGCCACATGCTCCTCCTTAACCCCGGCTCATACCACAGCTGCCTGCTCCCCCAGCACAGCCGCCACTGCTGCTGCTGTGCTCTACAGACACTCAAAAATCCTTTCTGCCAACAGCCTTTGTCTTCGACACCCAAATCTCATGCTCCTTCAACTTTGGCATCCTGTCCTCTTAACTTGGTTGGTTCCTTCTTGTCACTCAGAGGTCACTTATCATCTCAGAGCCTTCCTACTCCCCCCGACCCCCGCCCCGGCCACTTATGCCTGAAAGAGTACCCAACCTTACCCATGGTAAGGGGTGACACCCCTCACTATCTGATGGCCCCTCCTTATATCTGTGTCTCCGTTCCCAATGGAATATACCTTGTGGTAGCAATGCTAATCCCTTGCACTATCCAAGAATTTCTCTCCCAGATCCACTACGTCTCAGAATTGTCATCTAGGTAGACGTTCATTCATCTGGTATGCCCTGTCTGAGTGCCTACTATGCACCAGGTGTGACATGGTGTCCCAACTGAAGCGAGTAACTGCATCATTTAACTATCCTTGCACCAACACTATTTCACTGTGCTTGATTTACCAATCAGATTTACTTCCTGGGAGTCTGAGTGTAATAGCATCATGTTCAGGGCCCAGTGAAATGAACAAGTACATCTGTGTTCACAGTAGATAAAGGGAAGGGGAATGGCTTGCTTTCAGGGCATTCTGAGTCCTCCAAGGCAGACAGCAGCCACAGGTTGAAAAAAAAAATTGCCCATGAAGTCAAGAACAGGTGCTTGCCCTGGATACAATCCACTATTATTTTGTCCGTTAAAAAATAGATACATCGCCATGGATATATATAAATGTCCCCCCCTGTAGGAAGTCCACACAGCACTACTGTAGGGAAAGTTATCCAGCAACAATGGATGACTCCTGAGGACTCTCAATGGATGTAAAGATGCAGCAGAAAACATCCAGAAGAGACAGGGAGCAGGTGGCAACCAGAAAAGAAAAAGAGACTGGAGGAGGAGAGAGGGGGAAATGCACGCTGGATGGATGAAGGAAACAGGAGAGAGGGGATTGGGAGGAAAAGCGAATCAAAGAAAGAACAGCTATTAAAAACGCTGAGGTGAAAATGCTTTAGATGGCCTCTGACATCTAATAAGTCCCCTGTCTTCCCCAATACAGAAAAGTCATTACTTAGGAGTGAGCTAACACCAGCAACTGTGACCAGTCAACATAACAAAGACCGTGCAAACATGAACGATCACCCCGAGCAGTTAGGCACAAGAAAAAGAATGCATTCAATTTTTCAGATGAAAAACATTTGAACTGACGGAATTTATTGTAATGCAACTTATATTATATGTTGGGAAAATGAAAACGGAAACAAATATACACTGCTCAGCTATCTTCAACTTTTCCTTGGAAAATGTTTTTTTTTTTTTCTTTTTTCTTGAGAGTGTGAATTCTTCATAGCAACCAGTCATAAATATCAACATGGCATCCTGGCTACAGGCCATCAATTCTCGTAACGGAGGCATGAATTAATAGCACCATCTGCCCTGCCCATAGGACCCCTATATAACCACCTCCCTCAAGACCATAATCTAGGCCCAAAGACCAGCAGGAGGGGTACAGTAGAGAAAAAGAAAGACTGTGAGAGTCTGCAAGCTAACTGGAGACATGAGGGACCGCTCTTCTCCGGGAGAAGCTAGAACAGGATCATGTACAAGTGGAGGGATAAAATCAGACAAAGCGACAGCACAAGGATGTCATCAAGGGCGAGAGGAGCCTTGCCTTCTCACAGTCATAAATCACCATCTCAGGCCTCATCCTGGATTCCTCTCTTTCCCTCATTCCTGCAGGCAATCCCCCAGTGAAGGCTGCTGCTGTCTTCAAAATACAGCCTGAGGGCCTCAGAGACAACTCAGTGGATAAAGTCCTTGCTGCACAAACAGGAGGACCTGGGTATGATCCCCGGAACCGTGCCCCACCCCAACACACTCACACACACCCCAAAAACAAGCATGGTTGTACCCACCAATAATCCCTATGCAGCGAAGGTGAAGCCAGGCTAATCCCTGGGCCGGCCAGCCATTTAGCTCATTTCTTGAGTTGGAGATTAGTGAGAACTCCCCTCCCCACCATAAAAAAAAAAAAAATCTAAGGTGGGACTTTGTGTCCACTCCTCCTTCTCAGTCCTGGGAGCTTTATCTGGTTTGAACCTGCGCAGGTCCTGTGCATGCTGTTAGAGCTTCTATGAGGTCATATTTGAGAGATGGAAGAGATGAATAGACATTAATTTGAATGGATAAGGAGATAGGGAGGCTCTGGGAGGAGCTTGGGGAGGGGAAGAACGATAAAAATAGTGTAAAATTTTAATAAAAATTTAAAAAGTAAAATTTATTAAAAAGCAAGATGGCTACCATCTGAGGAAGAACTAAAGTTAGCCTCTCACACACACACACATAGACACGCACACACAGACATCCATACACACACATACACTTCATGGCCCGTATCTCCACACTTCCTTACATTTTCACTACCCTTTCCCTAGTTTTCACACCACATTTATCTTGCAAACAGCAGCAGGGAGTTCTCACACCAGATACCCCTCATGCACACACCCACATCGTCTCTAGTTACTTGCTTAGCTTCCAATCAGCAGTCAGAATTCTTTGGGAAAATACAATTCAAGTTCTACCGTCACAATGCTTAAAACGCATCATTGCTTGTTGGTTTCCTAACAAGTGTAAAATCCAAACTGCTTTCTAGGGTCAAACATCTTGTGAGCTCTCATCGGCCAGCACCTTGGTCCCCACACTCTCGGAAAGCCCCCCTTTTTTTCCTCCTTCAGCACATGTGAGGTCTTTGCATATGTTGTTTCATTTGCCTACGTGCCATGCCATTCTCCTTAGCCCCCCCACAATAGTCCCCCCACTTCCCAGCTCTCAGCTCTGGACTTGCATTTTGGAAGAAGATATTCCCAAGCAAGGAGAAGGTCCCCAGGAGTGTAACAACTTTGCTCTGCTAGGGGAAGATTTCCCCAGCAAAAGTTCTGCTCCACTCTGCTCCATTCCACCCAAGCTCAGTCTCTGCTCTGGCGAGAGAAAGTCTCACCCAAACTTCATTCAAAAGATTCATTGGGAAGAAAGAATCCAGGAGATGGGCTGCCTCAGCCAGGGTGGGAAAAGGCAGCTATAAAGTGAACAAGCACAGGGCTTATATGGGGCTTCTTAGGGGGCAGTTTTTTCAGGGTTGAGATTCCCACCATGAGAATTGGTCAGATTTCAATCCCCTTGAGCTTGGGATGAGCTCAGATTGGCTAGATTTTGTGCTTAAGGATTGGTTGGTTTTCTGCTCAGGATTGGTTCATTTTCCTGTTCAGGGATTGGTTGGTTTCATGCTCAGGTAGTCAGTAGCAGATTTGGCTCTGGTTTCGAGGCCAAAGCGTGTTTCTTTCCTTGGTCCTTTTTAGCATTTTGGCTCTAATTTTAAGGCTAGGGCATATTTCTTTCACTGGCTTTGATTCTAGAGACAAAGTATGTTTCTTTGGCTCTGGTTTCAGGGTCAGGATGTGTTTCTTTCACTCTAGTTACAGGGCAAAGTGTGTTTCTTTGGCTGGCCCTTTTCCCCTACAGCCACCATGATAAAGTTTAGTCTAAAACTGGCCTGAGCATTTCATTGTCTGTGACTCAGAGGATCAAAGCCAAACCCAGCAGCGACAAACCCTTACACAAAACACACATCAGGAGAGCACACTGTTTTCACACAGTGTCCAATGATATGATCCTGGGTTACGGGCACAAAGAAAACACCCAATTTCTGAGCTCTGGTCCTCAATCTGTTTCTGACTCTTCCTGGTTGCATAAACTTTCCTGGACCTTTTGTATAGTGAAATGAGTCTCAGGGCTGGTGAGATGGCTTCCTAGTCAAGCATGAGGGCCTGAATTTGATCCCCAGAACTCACATTAGCAATAACAACAAAAGAACAGCTGTGCTAAGTCTGAGGCACCCCTACATGACTTCACTGTACCCAGATTTCTCACATGAGCTATTTCCTGGCTATTTTAACTAACTTTCCCCCACTGTCCTGCCATGCCTTGCCTGTCTACCGGTGGTTTGAGACACACATGTAGTCCCACACCTCACCTTGGGGAATCCTTCCTGGTTTGAGTGGGGACATTATTTTATTAATTATTATTTATTCATTTTTTCACTTATTTTACATCCCAACCACAGCTTCCCCTCTCCTCCCTCCTCCCACTGCCTCTGCACATACCTCTCTGTCCCTCCACCCCACCCCTCCTCCACCTCTGTTCAGAAAGGGGCAGGCCTCCCATGGGTGCCAAGAAAGCAGAGCATAGAAAGCTGAGGTAGGACTAAGCTCCTCTCCTTTTATTAAGGCTGGGCAAGGCAACCCAGCATTAGGAACAGGTTCTCAAAAGCCAGCCAAGCATTAGGAAAGGCCCCGCTCCCACTGCCAGGAGTCCCAGGAATAGACCAAGCCAAACAACCATCACACATATGCAGCCTCCCTAGTTGTCAGTCTAGAGTCTGTGAGCTCCCATGAGCAGGCCAGTTGCTTCTATAGGTTCCCCTTGTAATGACCCTGACCCTCCCCCACTGATCCTTCTTCCCTCTCCTTAACAGGATTCCCTGAGCTCAGCCTAGTGCTTGGCTGTGGGTCTCTGCATCTGTTTCCATCAGTTATAGGACAAAATCTCTCTAGTGACAATTGGGCTAGTTACTAATCTGATTACAGGAGCTGGCCAGTTCAGGCTACCTATCCACGATTGCTAAGAGTCTTAGTGCGGGTCTTCCTTGTAGACTCGTGGAAGTTTCTCTTGCATCAAGTTTCTACCTTACCCTGAAATGCGCGCCCCCCTCATCAAGATATCTCTTTCATTACTCTCCCCCTCCATCCAGCCATCAACTTGATCCCTTATAGAGATCTCCTGAGCAGGTCTCTTAAAGACTTCTGCTAATGTTCCCCAAATTCTGGAACCAAAGACCAGAGTGTGTTACCCATTTGATGACAGATGGCAAAGGATTCAGTGATGCTGACAGGCCTGAAGCAGAATGTCTAAAGAGTGAGAAACAAAGATCACAGGGGGTGGAGCAGCATAGGATAATGGTGTCAGTAATGATCATAGGCATAGCAACTAACATTTATTTGGTACTTAGCATGGGCAAGAGGTCATGCTGAGCAGTTTAATCCTTGTTCTTTGAAGCAGATGGAATTATTATCCTTATTTTACACAAGAAGAAGCTGAAACCTTGCCAGGAAGACAGATCTTTGCTATTTTATGACTTAAATCAGTTAAATTTCTCCCAAACTTATTTTGTTCATGATTCACAGTCAGACATAGCAAGCTAAGCTATATGACTTTAATGAAGTTATTTGGCTAGTTACTACCAAGTCAATTTCATAAGTATAGTTTAATATATTTTATGTTGGGACACATGACAAATAAATGAATAAATAAATTATACATACAAATACACTTATATGCATATTACTGTTTGCATGCATAAATACTTATACATAGGTATGCATGTATCAATAGTATCTATATATACTATATGATTAGAAGTTGTATAAACTGGGCGGGGGAGATGGCTCATTCATTAAAGTACCTGCCACAAAAAACATGAATGTTTGTGTTTAGGACCTGACACACATAAAAAGCTGGAATGGGTACATATGCCTGCTCTAGGACAGTGGAGACAGAAGGCTCCCCAGAGCTTTCTGGTCAACCAGTTAAGCCAATCACTAAGATATGGGATCATTGGGAGAAACAATCTCAGAATATAAGGAGGAGAGTGATTTAGTATGACATCTGATATTGACCTCTAGACCCCATACACCTGGGCCACATCCTATACATAATGTGTACACATAGTAGATGTACTCTCATACATTAAACACATAGAAACACAGGCACATGTCCACACAAAAATTACATAAATCAATGTTTATCCTAATCATGTGTCATAATTAAGCATCTTAGGGGCTGTATTTTATTTCACTTGAAAAGATAAAAATTACATTGGCCATTTAAAAAACTAAGCTCTAATATTATCTATTCAACTCTATTTTTATCATATTAGTTACAACCCACTAAATTAATTTTGTAACTTACTAATGGGTTTCTACTCCCTGCTTGGAAAATGCTTACTTAAAGGAATGCTGCCCACAGAGAAACTGATGACAAAGCCATCTGAGCTCTCCACCTTATCTTATGAGACAGGATCTCTCACAGAACCCGGAGTTCACCAATTTGGTTAGGCTTACTAGCCAGCAAGCCCCCACAGATCCATGTGTCTCTCCCTATCCTCATCCCATGCTGAGATTATAGGTGTGCGCTGCTGTACCCAGCTTTTTTCCAGGGATGCTTTTTTTCAGTGGACAGCCAGAGCCAGCTCTCCACACTGTGTATGTAGCAAGCACTCTCTCAACAGAGCCATCTCCCAGCCCTTCCTGCCTAACATTTTTAAGCCACTAACTAGCAATAAAAGATTCTCATTTAAACAAGCAAATATGAAGAAAAAGGTATGAGTTCAGAATCCTGAAGAATCTGGGATAAGAATCAGGGCACGTCATGGGTAGGCTTTTCTATAGGTCTTGTTCTAGTGCATAAGAACACTACTAGTATCTTTAAATGATACTCACATGTTACTTTACTAAAACGTGTTTTAATTCAAAAGACTTCATCTTTTGGAGGGAAGACAGAATATAGGACAGGATGTAGTCCAGGCTGACCTGTAATATAAGCTTCTTTACTTCAGCCTCCCACGTGCTGGGGTGACAGGTGTGTGCCATCGTGCCCTGTGAGATTCCATCTTAAATACAGTTCAGGGCAGTGGCATCTATACCTGATGAGGCTCTCTCTAGAGGCCTCCTGCCTATGCAGCAGGTCTAGGGCAAGTTACTTTCAGGAGCTCCACTTCTTCTCAGGTTAGATTTGTTTCCTCTCAATTCACAATTAGAGGCCCTGTGACCATGAACTATCTAGTGTTGATTTCCAGATTGGTTTAATGAAAGGCTGCGCATTCCAACATCATCCAAATGGTAAAAATGTCAATTTAGAACATGAACCATCAGCCCAGGCCTGATGGCTTGACCATCAGTTACTCAAGCAAGCCTAATGGATCTTTTCAGGGTAAGGCTTTGACAATGTGTTATTTCTTCTCAATATGGCCTATCTATCGTATTTCATAAAATACAATTTTATGTATTACATTACTTTTTTCTTGTCAACCAAGTACCTGTCTTGGAGTTTCTCTTTTGTGTGTTTTCAATGTACAGGGAAAATTTATTTGAATAATACCATAATTAAATCTCATAGCAGCTGTATTTTATTTTAGAAGATAGAGAGATTATATTGAAGTGTCTTTATTGAACAGTCATTTTTATCTTAACCATGGCTTTAACCTCATAATCTAATTATTTTTTCTAAACTGACTTTAGAGCCAATAAAAGAAAGATATGAAGAATTAAATTACATAATAAAGCATGAAGCAAGAGTGGCTATCATGAAACTCTCAGACTGAAACTAGCAGGAACAAATTTATGTGGCCAAAAAGTTGTTTTTCTACATATTAAAAAAAGGATTAAATCAAAAAGTCTATTTCAGAGGAATAACACATCAGGCTATTAAAACTCCTTATAGACCTTTAGAACCAAAGTCAAATCATAATGATGGAATTCAACCAGTTCACTCAGGAGAAAGGGCCAGCCCTCAAGGCCTACCACTGACTTCCCTATGAGGCATTTATTAAATAATGAACCCTCTTCCTTCTTCTATCAATTTGAAACCATTTAGTTTTTATCTCTAATAGAATATAAATTTCTATTTCATCTTAGGGTATGCTCTGGTTATTTTTTCTGTCATTTAAAGGGATGGCATTCAATACCCACATCCTGCAAAATACCTGCACAGGTAAGGGCAGGATGAAAGTCTACTATAAAAATTGCTTAGGCCCAGAAGTATTTCAGAGTTTGGATTACTTGGATTTTTAGAATATTTGTACATATCTGATGAGAGATCCTGGGGATGGGCCATGAGCCTCAGGCAAAGTTTATGTTTCATATACACCTCATACACAGAGCCTGAAGCAAACTACATAATATATGTGAACAGTTTGGGGCGTTAAACAGATTGATAATGTGGAGCATCCTATCATGGTGGTATGCTGCCCCTCAAAAGAGGTTTCTATGATGGAGTGTTTAGAATTTCAGATACTGAGATTGGCTATATGAACAGAAAGGAGGAGAGGGGTTATAATAGATAAAGCGGATGGAACCCACACCAAGCCTGGAGTTTCAGTTAATAATAATGCTGTCATGCTGCTGTTTTTTTAATTTGATAAATGACGTCATTTAAGTGACAGCATCATAGAGGCACATGGGAAGGCTATAGGCTCTTTGCCATTTCTTTATAAACTGAATGTGTTTTTTTTTCCAAAATGAAATTTATTTTACTTTTATACATTCAGTTGTTCTTCAATGCTGGTGATGAGACCCAGGACTTCAGTGCATTCTATGCAAATGCTCTAACATTAATCTTCAGCACTGGCCCTTAAATTGTATTTTAAGAAAAAAAATCAAAAGGTAGTGGACAAAGGAGGCAGAATTATACAGCATGAGGACTGTAATACACTTAAGTTTTTAGTTAAAAAGGAGCCAATTATGTGGATTTTATTCCATCTGATATAATATACAATATGAATTTTCCCAATTTTATATAAGAGGAACTGATGAAAGATGTCAATAAGTAATATATCCATCACCTCACAATTTGTCATTTTTTGGGTAAGAGCATTTAAAAAATTACCTTTCAATTCTTTTTAAACATGTAATGTATTACATATTTTAAAGATTTATTTTTATTTTTTAAAAGAGTGTGTGTGTGTGTGTGTGTGTGTGTGTGTGTGTGTGTGTGTGTGTCTGTTTGCCTGTCCATACGTCTATCTGGGCATATGTACACATGAATGCAGTGCCCATCGAATCTAGAAGAAGGTGTCAGGTCTCTGGGTACAGGAGTTAGTCAGCTGTGAGCTGCCCAGTGTGGGTGCTGGGAACCAAATCCAGGTCTTCTTCAAGGCATCATGCACTGTTAACCCCTGAGCCATCTCTCCAGCCCCATTACACATTCTGTAGATAAAGATGCTCATCTTCCTACACAATATGATACTAGCACTTATTCACATCTGTATCTTCCTTTCCACTGATTGGTACAATTACTATGTGCTAATTAAAGATAAACGTTTTTTACATTCAGGAAAAAATTCCAAAAAAAAAAAAAATAGTGACTTTAAAAAGATAACAGTACACAGTAAGCAATGCTCTATAGTTCACCTTTTAGATCTCCAAATCAGCATGTAGTGCAATCTAGTAAACCACAGTGTACAGGGAAGACTCCTGGACAAAAAAGGACCTGGGGTTGGTTTTCAGAGGAAATGAAGTAGCAGGGAGAACAGACTACAGAAGACGGTCAGCACAGGCGGGGGGGGGGGGGGGGGGGGGGATGGGGGGGGAATACAGATTGGCCAAACCAGGTGAGATACTATTCGTCCTTGTCCCAAGTCAGGAAGTGACAGAGACAGGCGAGGGACAGGCAAGGGCTTTGAACATACAAACACTGGAGGAAAACAAGGGACTGGGCTCTGAATGTGAACATAAGACCAAGTACCCCATCTTCCCAGTGGCTAAGATTGTCTCCCCCCCCCCCCCCGAAAGGACCACTGCCACCAGGGACACCGTCATGTGAACTACTGCCTCAATGGCCACATTGTCACACCCAGGGGAAGGTTCTAGCTTAATGAAAAACTCACTGAACTACAAATTGGCAGATCTAAGTCCTAATTCTGGCTGCACCACTAATGGGGTGAGAAACCCTAAACAAGCCTCTCATTCTGCCTCCATCTCATATTTCTACCCCTGAGAGGAAGGGGCTGGACGAGTCATTCTCTGAGACCCCTTCCAGCTCGAAGGCACAAACTCTGACAAGGAATGAAATATGCCCGCTGGCCCTTAGAAGCAACATGTGGCTCACTCCAGCAGGGAGAATGATGCAGGGTCCATGAAAGCGAACACAGAGAGAATAAAGGGGCTGTGTTTTTATACACAAGAGCCTATTCTTTTATGATACATGTCTAGACCCCTCTAAATATTTAAACAACAATACCATGGCAGTATGAAAACTCTCTAAATCAGGCTCTGTGGCTAAGGAGGATATATGAACAGATGTGATCTTATTAAGGCCCTAATGTAACTTAGAAACAGTTTGTCAGATCTGATGGGTATTGTTAAATTATGTCCACCTGCTACAGGCACCCAGAGAAATTACCAATTGCCTTTACCCTACTTCTACTCAAAAATTCCCTAAAAAACTCCCATAGATGCACCCGGGATATGTAATTTTCTCTAAAGCAGTAACCTAGCCACTAACACACAGAAGTCAATGTCTCACAACACCTCCTTTTTTTTTTTTTTGTCTTGTAGATTTTATTATGAGTCCCAACTGTTGCAACACTCTAGCGGCTTGCCTTCAATGTAGCTGGGGAAACTCCCTACAATAATATCACAAAACTCTTAACATCTGTGAAAGTGGGACCCCAAAATATTCCAATTCTTTTCTTTGGGCTGTGAGGGTTATGGACTTGTTGTGGAGGGGGCTGGCCACAGTTTTCATTAACCGGTGTTGTAGCTCACAGTTTTCCTTTAATCATCTCCCAGGCAGGAGTTTACTTGTCTAGGTGTTCAGGATGATTTCGGACTGTGATGGGCAGGCTCGCAAAGAGCGTCAATGTGAAAATGAAACCCTTCTTTTCCTTTCTGTAATTATTTGCCTGGTCCACCCTCCTTGCAGTTCACTATTTTAATTAAGCGTAGCAATGAAGAGGGAGAGGAGCAGAAGTGTGAAGCTTGTGCCTCTTCCCCAAGCTGTTTCCAAACTTCTCCGGAGCTCTTTGGTCTCCAGTAGTGTTTGCAAATACTCTTTAGCCCACTAAGGGAAGGATGAAAAATTGATCTCCTTCCAACTTCAAAATGTTGCATATTTCTACAACTGCAGACTTGCGGGGAAGAAAGGCGGGCTCAGGAGCTACCAGACCAAACAGGAAGCAGTTCTCAGAGGACCCTCGCTCATCCCAGGCAGCTCTACAGGCAGAGGATGTACACAGCACTGCTAAGAGGAAAAAAACACAGGCTCCACTTCTGAGGGAAATCAAAGCCGATCTTGGAGACACTGCCCATGGAATCAGACCGCAGGAGCTCAAATTAACGGGGGGGGGGGGGGGTGTAAGTTGAATTGGGGCAAAGACTTGATGGCAACATTTTGTTTCTCTTCACAAAGATCAGTTGCATTCATTCCAAGATTCACTTTGGCCATCCTGCCAGGTTCATCAATTTCCAGGAGGCTCCCTTAGGCACGCTTGCTTCCTTTTCTCCAGGCACATGCTGCCCCCTCAGCCCGGTGACTTGTTCATGATCCTCCCCCTCTTCCCTCGAAATGGCCTGTGCTCCCCAGTTTTGTAAAACTCTTGTCAATTTTCAAGATTCCATTCCACGTGTCCCTTCTGGACATCCTGAGTGGTACGACCCCTATCACACCTTGTACACACTGACAGATGCAGTGTCTTACCTGCCTGTGGGCTATGCTGGGATATCACCTGAGCATTGGTAGGTGTGTTACTTAAACCTCCTCGGATGAAGCTAAAAGGATTTGTTGTGGGGAGCCACAAAATGAATACAATTGTGATTTACTTTCACACTCCACTTTCACCTAATTTAGCATCTTCTCTTGTGATCCTGTTAGCTTATGAGCTAAGAGTATGTTCATGAAGCATTTTTACGGGGGTTCAGGGAAGCAAACATTTGCATCTTAAAGCAAATTTCACCCCCTGTTCACGAGGCAAGTACAGTCACAAGTGACTTAAGGGCACTGTACATTCTGAGAAATGTGATATTTGGTTTGGCCATCATTGTGAATATCCTAGTGTGTATTTATACAGACTAGTGTGATTAGAACATTACTAGACATTAATCTTATGGGATCAACCACCATGGTATAGGGGTCCACTCTCAATGAATGTGGTCATGTGGTACAAAATTGTACGTTCAGGCTGCTATAAGAAGGGATCATAGAAGGGTGGCTATTTCTGCCTCACAGGTCTAGAAGATGGAAATCTGAGGTCAGGAACGTAAGGGTTTGACTAAAGACATTCAAGGTTGCTGATGGCTGACTTTTCATTACAGAAATGATGGAAAATCAGCCAGAGAACCCTCAGACGGGAGATGCTTTTTCAGGACACAATGTCTACCCTCATGACCTACCCATCTCCCCAAGAACCTACACCATCTCACTAGGACTCAAGACTTCGACATTCATATCTGAGAGACACTAACATGCATTCTGTTATAGTGACTCTAGCATGCATGCTGTTATAGTGACTCTAGTATGCATGCTGCTATAGTGGCTCTAGCTGCATTCTGTTATAGTGACTCTAGCATGCATTCTGTTATAGTGACTCTAGCTCATAGTGACTCATAGATGCATGCTGCTATAGTGACTCTAGTATGCATGCTGCTATAGTGGCTCTAGCTGCATTCTGTTATAGTGACTCTAGCATGCATTCTGTTATAGTGACTCTAGCATGCATTCTGTTATAGTGACTCTAGTGTTCATGCTGTCATAGTGGCTCTAGCATGCATTCTATTTTAGTGACTGTAGCATGCATGCTGCTATTGCATAGCAGGGCATGCTACAGGTCTTCTGCATGGATTTCTTGATAGAATCTACCCAGAGTTGGTTCTCTTTTTTCAAGGGCCATGTTTAAGGACATTAAGAAAAGATAAGGATTAGGAATGTGGCCACTCTAAAAATCTATGGCATTAACCAAATGCCTCTGTAGTAGACCTAATTCCAAAATGTCTTCTCCTGTGACCTTTGTTCCTTGATATTACAAGTCCAAAGGGATCTTGCAGAGAGAGTCAAGGTCTCTGGCCACTTGTCTTTCACATAGGCAGATTATCTTAGTGAGCACGACTTAGTCATAGGAGTCTCGTTTTCTCTGGCTGGCACAGGGAAACTCAGAGGAGTCAGAGCCACAGAAGGAGTCAGCACTACAGAGAAGTCCCACTGCTGATCAGAAGATGGAGGGGTGGTAGAAGAGCCTGAGAACATCCCCCTGGGACTTGAGAGCAAATTCCAGCCAACAGCCAGTGGGAACAGGATCCTCAGTCCTCAAGCCAAGATGATATGAGTTCTGTTGACACTAGGAAGAGTTTGTTAGGAAGCAGATTGTTTCCAGGGATTCTAGAATAAAGTGTACCTTCATCCCATAAGACCCTGAGCAGAGGACCAGGTGAGCTTATCCACACTAACTGACAAATGACAAAGGGGCATCGTGTTAAATCACAACATTTGTTATAGAGCAATCCTCAGCCACTTCTCACTCCTAAAATCAGCCTAAAAACAAGAGTCACTCTTGTATATTAATAAATATATCCTAGTATACTTTTATCTTCCTTAGAATTTATCCTACATACACACTAATGACAGGCTTCTAAAGGATAGGAGGTCCAAATGCAAGGTACTCTTCTCCAAGGCCTCAGGATGGGTCATAGTGGCCTCCATACAAAGGTCACTTATGGTAGTCTAGAAACCTAATAGCAACTTAAGTTATCTGTCTCAAGAGCTTCCTAAGCAGCACTACAGTTTGTCGAGACTGTCACTGAGCAGTAGAAGTTGACTTTATAGTGGAAATTCTGAGTCTGTTCTAGAAAGCACACACCAGGCACATAACCAGACAGTTCCTTCTTTGGAACTTCTCTGGAATGCCTGAGGGCTTATGCAAATTTATCCAACCAGTGATGCTCCCCACCACTGCATCCTTTCCTCCTTCTCCTCTTCCTCCTCTTTTTCCTTTGGGATCTCACTCTGAAACCCAGGCTGGCCCTCAACTCAGAGTAATCTTCCTGCCTCTGGGCCTCATAGTACTGAGATTATAGACATCTGCCACCACCATTCCTGGTGGTAGGGAAGATACATGTGGTCCTCCTGGAAGACTTTGGTACAACATTCTCTTTGACATCTTTCCTGGCAACTCCCTGAAGCCTAACCATATAGAACTCTCTAGGAAACCTCAACCACCTGAGCTGGAGAGACCTGACCACTCAGCCTCCCCAACCTTCCACACTCACCCACCAGGCCACACATGTGTATTCCCACCAAGAGGCAATCACCTGCCAGGCCACGCCCCTCAGCCGCAGGCTTCCATTGATCAGTGTCAGCATTTGCCTGATCCTCTGTCATCTCTGGGGAAAATGGATGTGGAGAACATGGGAAAGGAATGGAACTACAGCCCATTCTGAAAACCCGCATTTATTTTATTTTATTTCAGAGATGTATGCATTATGTATGGTTGTACATAAACGTTTTTATAGAGGCTCTTAAATGATTTAGCATGAGGTATGTGTTGATTATAATCTCTGCTTATTTAAGAGGCTTTGTTTACCCCTAGTATTGAATACATTGAGACATGTTTCAACTAACAGTGATGTGAGTAAACAAAAGTTACCGATCCTACCTCCTGAGTTATAAAACTTGTAACGCGCCGTAAACAGCTCTGTCATTTTATTTAGCATATTGCATTGTGTGAGCCGCCTTATTTATCTAGTAGTAAATCTTTATGTATCAAAAATGCTACAGAGGCACAACAGATAAATTACCGACAGACACTAACATCTGACTAGTTAATCAAACAAATAGGACGTGTAACAAAGAGAAAAGCTATAAATATTGACAACAAGCTGCTTCAGTCACAAAAACATTCAATACTTCAGTTCTCAAGTGTGAGTTTTATATCAGTCCCCTGGAAACAGTTTGTATCCTCCAATAAATTTTTACAGTTGATTCACCTGCCTGATACCCCTCAGCCATTCCCTTCAGAAGCTGTCAAATCCGCCAACGATAATATATGGCCCGGCCAACGAGAACAGCTGTAGGCTTTCTGCCGGCAGGTTCCTGCACCCTGCTCTGCATAAAATAATACATCAAGATTAATTGATTTCCCGTCAGTCTCACAGAACAGAAAATTAATTTTCATGTAGCTATTTTCCCCAGCATATGAATTTTGTACATGGCAAGTAATTTAAGTTTTTAATTATTCATGAGTGAGGAGGGGGCGGGGAGAAACATGATAAAGTAAGCTTGGGAAAACCCCAAGGCCAGTCTCCAGGCCTTGGGGTTGTGCTGATGTAACAATAGCATTGGCTAATGCCCATATAAATAATACATGTATTAACATACATCTTAGTACAACACCAATTTCTCTCACTCTGACCCGAGACTACCAGGTCACCCCTCGGTGCTTTGTCAAAGTCTCCTCGGTGGTTACATGTGACGTGCAGTGGGAAAACTTGGGACATGTCAGCCATATTGAAGTGACCTCTCGTGCCTCCCAGTGGTGGCTGCACGGCGAGGCATGATAGGAGGTAATTTAACGGTCAGTGTGTAAGGGAGACTGAGCAAAAGTCTCTTATCAGCCAGGTGCTACCTCAGCAAGTCTTCCATTTGCAGGTGCCACTGACGTGTGAACAAGAGAAATGTAACCAGGAAACAGGAGGCACCAGACTCACTCAGGCCTCACCTTTCACAGACAGGCTTCAGGAAAACTGTCTCAGGAGAACGGAAAGGAAACTCATGTGGTGAGCACCACTGGCAATCAAGGAGGCTTGTTAGGATGCCGGCATCTCCACCATACCTCTTCAGAAATGCCGTTGGCATGCTTCCTAAAAACTGCAAGCTGGCAAGTGCAGGGCGCACTCCTCAGCTGTGGAACTTGATTTAAACCCCTCAGGACCAGACCTAAGGTGTCCCCTGGGGTACTCACAAGCATGGAGGGATTGAAGACCAGAGCTGGGTTTGAGTGGCTGATGACTCATGGATGACTTCTGCCTAAATATTAAATTTTGGTGTGAAATTAGAATACATCAACAAACAGCTGGGGGGGGGGGTTCCCCTTAACAACTAGACAGTACTATCACGGGGATCTGATCAACTCATCCAACTTTTAAATAAATTATTTAAACATATCAAGTTCTTATAAAAATCTGAGGAAAGAACAGATTAGTCATAAACTAGTATCTCCCCCAATACTAACTGTCCGGGAGTAAATGGAGTAAGAATGTGAAGCAATTGCATAAAACATCAGCAGCAATTGACTGGGTTACAGAAAATCTGAGACAATGTGTTCTTGGACCCAAAACACATTAGTGCAAAGATATCTTTCCACCTAGTAAATCACCCTACTTAATAGAGAACAAGATGAGGCCTCTTCCCACCTGTGAGTGACAGAGAGGAGAAACTGGCTTTCTGAGCCCAAAGACGCAGCTCTGATTTAGAGGGTGTGCCATCTGTGATGCCCCCTCAGGCACAAGGAGCCTTTTTGTCAAGTAAGGAGACGACAGCCAGAAAGATCCGAAGCAAACCGAGGGCAGAGGAGGCAGCTCAGTGACTAAAGTCCTTGCCAGAGAAGCGTGGAGAATGGCCTCCAGATCTGCAGCATCCACACAAAAGCCAGGGGAGCGTGACAGCCTACCTGGAATGCCAGCACTGGACACACGGAGACAGACGTTCCCTGGGCACACGGGCTACTCAGATTAGCCCAACAGGCATGCTCCCAGTTGAGCAAAGTACCCTGCCTCAGAAAACAGAGAGCCCCCAGAAAAGATACTCCAAGTCAACCTCTGACCTCCATATGCACATACCTATATATGCATGAACACCTAGACATGTGTGCCTTCACTTACACAAACATGCATACCTCCATACAGACCACCTATACACACATACAAAAAAAATAAACTTTAAAGAATAAGAATAATTTTGTCTAGGACAGAGGGGATATTGGTTGTTGGGGGGAGGGGTCATGCCTGATGAATCTGATGAAATATTATATTAATAAGGGTACAAAAGTGGAAATTTGTGAGAATTTCTTAACAGCTTGTCAAAATGGCCACTTTAATCAAAACTGCTTCTCTGCTCAGAGTGGCCGGGCCCCACCTCATCTGCAGGTTGGAGCACCTTGTGCTTCCAGAGTTTCTATCATAAAACATGTTTCCTGGTCATAGGCAAAACCTGTAAAAATCACTTAACCTAGACATCTGGCACTAACACAGCAGCATGGGACGTGGGCACTTGGAATCCCAACTCTGCACAGGGATTCAGGAGCAGGTTTCTATCGCCACAATGGCTCCAGACAAAGGAGCAACATGATGCGTCATGTCAAGCAGCTAATTATGAGCCCGAGGAACAGCTCATAGACTTAGGCAAGATTAAAGGAGAAAGAAGTGGGGGCAGGGGGTGTGCTTCTCGACTGTTTCTTATGACTCGTTTGTGAAGAGGGGGGCTGATGAGTTTGCTTCTATCTCTGTGCCTTTGAGTTCCAAAGCAAAACAAAACCAACAGGTTGAGGAAATTAACTACCACCTAGATCCCTGGGCACCACCACCTTGCTTCACTGCTGCAAGGGAAATCAGCAGTAACAGATCGTGGTTCTTCCACAGGCCCCGGTAGCCACATAACATGTCCAGGCCCTCCTGACGTCTCAGCACAACCAGAGCCACATTCATGGAACAGCCCAGCACTCCTGCCCAGCAATACTGAGAGAAAACCACAGGCTTGGGGAAAGTCAGGCAAATCCTCAGTTCATTGTTTCTCTCCACTGAACGTAACTGATGTACTCCTTCCTCTGCAGAGAGTCCTCTGCTACGAGAGGGTTCAAAGGGTCTCACAGAGCAAGGACCAATGAAGAGCTAATCCCCGTTGGTCTCTGGGACTTTAGACTGCATCTGACTTGTGTCAGGGCTTATAGAAAGTAATGTGGGGAGCTGAGCTGGAGAGCCTAGGTTAACAACCAGATGCTGTGTGTGTGTGTGTGTGTGTGTGTGTGTGTGTGTGTGTGTGTTATGTGTGGTGTGGTGTGTGTGTGTGTGTGTGTGTTAGGTGTGGTGTGGTGTGGTGTGGTGTGGTGTGGTGTGTACGTGTACTTGCCCACAGAGTAGGAGATGACACGATATCCCAGGAAAACCCCAAGACTTCAGAAAGACCCAAACACCCCCAGTAACTAGGTTTCACATCCCAGCCTGGCTTTCGCTCTAGCAACTTCAAAGCAACCAACTAGCATTTTGGCGAGTACTTATGTTTGCAATTTTTCTTCATCAGATGGGGAGGAAAATGTTTTGTTTCATCTCATTTGAAAACAATCCTATTGGGAGCGTAAATGAACTCATTATACATGCTGTAATGTGTGTGTGTATGTGTGTGTGAATGTGTATGTGTTCACAATTCCACAACTGAAACATTTTTTTAAACCCAGGAAACTTCTAGAAGTTGCTACTGCTATTGGCATAGCTTAAAGGTCTTTGTTTCTGTAAATTCAATTGAGTGTTTCTATTTCCAAGTCTGGCAAGAGGTTCTAATTATTGTTAGAAGCCTAATTAGCATTTAGTATTACATTACAACAACTGCAACGAAATTGTACCCATTCTCCAATAAACAGTATTCACAGTGTGCAATCAAGCCGCTGTGCCGAGCAATGAGAATTAATAGCACCACGCGGCAATGGTAAATCCTCCGTCTCCCGCTGTGTGTGTTTAATAATTTTTCACTCCTTCCAGATTGTTCCCATCAAGCACAATTCCCAAGGTCCTAATCAACCACCCTCCCCATCAATACTACACAGAGATCTGAGCACTGAAAATTATCTGCAATTTCAAAAAGTGCTTTGTTGCATTATTAGGCCACTGACCTAAGAGGTAATGGGTAAATAGTTTCTGAAAAATGTCCAAAGCACAACATAAATTAAACCTTATAGTCTTGCCTGCTGTTCTCACCATAGCTATAACTGCAAACTATTACGCCTTTTACACGATATTCCTAACTATAATTTTACACCATAATATTGGTGCAAAGCGCCAAATGTTCAGCTTTCGTGCCTCCATTTACTAAACAAAAAGGAGCATTTGGGGAGGAAGCTGGTACAGCCATCTTTCCAGGGATCTCTCTGCCCAACTCTGCCATGGCCGGCCTCTCTGCCCACCCTCCACCCCCATCATGAAAGGGTTCATAGTTAAAAACAAACAAAAACATGGGCGCACTTTAGATGGTCAGATAAAAGAGATTTTTACCAGTGATAAGCAGGTAAACAGAGTCAGGATCTGCCGAGTCTGTGTGGACTCGGAACTGGCTCCTGGAGCTTAAGCTCGGGCGGGATGTTCACAATGTGATCTATTGTCTGCTGGAGGGCAGCACTATGCCAATCTCACACACACTCGACGCCAGAAGAAGAACGCTGCCGTCAACAATCTCAAAAGTGTACTTGGAGCTGATGTGAACAGAAGTTTCTGGCCAAGGTGAAATGGAGCCCTGAGCCTCATGGCACAGCGGGACCAGGGATAGGGAGCTTCAGTACCACTGACCTGAAAATAACACACAGCCTAGCATTTGATCCCCAGAGAAAAGGTGCACTGTGGTACACTAGGAGTATGGATGGGATGTTGTGTTGCTGATGCTGCTTGTTTATTGACTTTCTATTGTGGCAGCCAGGCTACTTCAGCCGGCACATACCTGAGAGATCCCTGAGCAGTGCAGGCCGGCCACACCTAACCAGTGGACGTTCCTTTGATCCTCTCACTGTCCACTACCATCTCGCAAAAGAAAACATTTCCATAACATTGAGAGATAAATGTCATCAATATCTCACGACTAAAGACTCCATGGATGATACCAAGTTTTCCAGTATTGTTGGAATAGTCTCTGGTAGCCTCATGAGTCAATTCCACAGATACTCATTGAGTGTCCTTGGGATGCAATGATAAACAAAGACAATGGAAACAAACAGAAGGCTCAATATGGCAGGGTAGGTGGTTAGAGAAGGAGAGAAGAGCGCATCAGGACCTGACTTCAGCACCCAGAAGGGCAGGACACAGTTGTGCATCCAAGCGAGTTACTTTGAAAAATTGATACCTGAATTGAGACACAAAAATACAAGAAAATATTTAATATATCACTAATATTCCTAACTTTATTCTTCTATAGAAATAGAGAAAGAGACAACATCCTGTTTTGGGACACCATGGTCATCTAGGCTTGTATCATCTACTGAATAGGAAGCCGTACATGACAAGGTCATCTCCAAGTCCCCAGTAACTGGTACTACACCCTGTAAAGGAAATCAGCAAAGACTCACTGCATCAGTGAACCTATCCATGACTCAGTGAGGAACCATTTACTGATCTCTGGAACCTTGGCTAATGTTTTGACAGTGTATTGGGAAAATAAAGGCCTGAAGACCAACACAGCTGAAGGGCTGAAATGAATGCTCGATTTCCTACTCTAAACCATAAGGAAGGTTGCTAACCCAGAGGTGTGAGGTTTCCAAGTCCCCTGAATTCGCACTAAGACCTTTTACTCTTTGCCTGAGACCAGTCTACAAGGCAGGAGACTCAATGTATGTCAACTCAGTTTCATCCCTCCACAGAGGCCCAGGAAGGGATTATCTGTCTCCTGAATGACCTCATTTGCTCTCAGCAATGGCTGCAAGAGCTCTCCCCCTTTTGGCTCAGCACTGTCCTGTTTCCTTTCCCTTTTTTTCTTTCTTTCTTACTCCTCCAGATTCATGTCACCTTTGCAAAGCAAAGAAACAAGTGGAGGTGCAGAAGATGGAGACTATCCAGACCCAGGTAAGGAAAGAGCAAAGAACCATCATCCATCTCAGGCCCTTCCACAAGCCCGTGCCTGCTTCCGTAACCTCCTGAGGGAAACCTGCCCTTCACCCTCCTTTCTTGACCAGCCCTGCTGTGACCAAAATGAAACTTCGAGGCCACAAACTAACACACACGGCATCCTTCTGCCTTGACCATAGGCCACACTTGGTATAGGAAAGAAAAGCCAGCTGTGGCTCTCAAGGAGGAAGGGCAGGAAGAGAATGCTTGTATAGCGAGGACAAAGAGCAAGAGCAAGCTTATTGGACAGGAGAAGCTTCCTAGATGGCTAAAAGGGAAGTGTGACCAGCGTGATGGTGACAAATGGGAATCACACCAGCCCCTCCCCAGTTCACCCTCCAACAGCCCAAAATGGCATGCCTAAAGTGGCCTTTCTTGGGTGGCAAGACATGAAGAACTATTTACTCAGAGTTTATCATTGTATTAACCACCTGCTAACTAGTTCCTTTTCAAGAAATTCAGTGGTAGCTGACAGTAGTTGTCAGCATGGCTTGGAGGGGCTGAAGAAGTTCCCTGAAACATAGCGCATGCATTTTATTGTCATTATATTTTTCTTTTTCTTTTTTTTTTTTCAAGACAGGGTTCCTCTATAGCTTTGGAACCAGTCCTGGAACTCGCTTTGTAGACCAGGCTGTCCTCAAACTCACAGAGATCCACCTGTCTCTGCCTCCTGAGTTCTGGGATTAAAGATGTTCACCACCACCACCCAGCTTATTCATTTTAATCTACCCCAAGAGAGTTAATGCTCAGTGAAATTTGAGAGCACTCAATTATTATGGACATTAGTCCAAAAGCGTCTACACCTAAAAGAAGCTTGTCCTTAAACAAATCTTCCTTTGGGGACATCATGAAATATTCATTTCCCAGTGCTTTACTATCAGCAGTGTGGCTCCCAGACCAATCTATGTCATCTGTGGGCAATGACCCTTCTCATGGCATAAGAATTCCTCAGAAGCATAGCAAAGCACTCTCTTACTATACCGACTTCTGGTACCCAGAACTCCATTCATGTTGCATATGCCACAAAAGTGAGCCACTATGTGCAGCTATAAGCCCAAGGAATGGTTCTTGTGTGATGAACTAAGAAAATAAGGTGCATTTGGCTATACAGGACATGGCATCCAGACACATATGTAAGAAACCCTTTACATCAAGTCTGGGATGCACAGAGTAGAAGGAAAGCCAAAGGCCCCTCTATCCCTCCAGTTCCCCAAGGACATGAAGAATTCCAGACTAAAATATGGATGTCCAACTCATTAATGAAAATATATTCATAATTACATGAGACTAGAGCACATCTTACACATCTTATTTGATGTTAGTTAAGCTTATAGCTTCAAATATTTAGATATACAGTATGTGGGCTTCTGTGCTGGCTTTCCATCAAGGTGACAATGTTCCTGAGACAAACCAGCCGGGAAGAGGAAAGACTTATGTAGCTCACTGCCCTGTGTTCATTAGCCAGTTGCAGCTCACCACAGCAAAAGCAAGTGGTAGGGGAGGCCTGTTCATTTCACAGTACCCAGGGAGCCAAGCAAAAGACAGAAAGAAGCCAGAGCCCCCCATCCTCTTCAGAGGCATCAGTGAGTAACCTCATCTCATACCTGTAGGCTCCATTTCCTGAAGGTCCCACCACTTCCCAGTCACACCACAGGCTGGCAATAAAGTTTAAACATGAGGGCTGTTGAAGAGTCCAGATTCTACTCTAGCAGGTTGATTTTTTAACCTTACCTCCTAGTCCACAAATGTTAGGCAAAGTCTGATCCTTGTTCCAGTGCTGTTCCCATGGTTCAGGTTCTCATGTTAACGAAGGCTTCCTTTCCAACATGTCAGAAACCCTTTTGTCACACCCACTGGTTAAGAATCCAGACCTAGTCCAAGGAGGTTTGAGCATAAGTATGGTACTCCATTCTCTGAAGTAATTCCATTACTCAGCAAACTCCCCTGATGTATCTGGTTGGACCTACTGATAAAAATTTATTATCCACAGAAAAAACTTACAAATCCATCTTTGTGTGTATGTGAGAGAGGAAGGGGGGGGGGTAGAATGGTAGGGAAGAAATGTAAATAGTTTCCCCTTCACTACCATTTCATTTCAAAGGGAGGGTCTAGTCAGCAGAAAAAAAGAAAGAAAGAGAGAGAGAGAGAGAGAGAGAGAGAGAGAGAGAGAAAGAAAGAAAGAAAGAAAGAAAGAAAGAAAGAAAGAAAGAAAGAAAGAAAGAAAGATGTAAGTAAGTAGAAAGAATGGCACAAATGCCATCTTCTATGCCAGGTCACAAGATAAACCCTGCCAGAGTTTAATGCATATGCTTTGGAATTTTATTCAATGTCATTGTGCACTTGTAAAAATCCATAGGTATAAGTGGTTAATTTTCTAAGAACCCTGTTGTGTGAAGAATACAAGCACTCATTCTTTGCTACCCATGTGTAAGGACCCAGGAAGACTAATGTTAGTAGACATGGTTTATTTTGTACTAGAAAGCTGACTGCACCTGGAGGTACCAACATATTTACCAGTGATTACATGATAATACAAAAAGGTGATTTATCATGAAGCTAGAGAAATGACTCTAAAGGGCTCTCTAGACAGAAAGATGTTTATGACTACACATAGAAAACAATAGCTTGACTCTAAGCATAATGGCGAAGGCCTGGCATCCCTGCACTTGGGAGGTTGGTGTAGGATAATGGCGAGTTCGAGGCCAGCCTGGGTCACATAGGAGACCCCGTCTCGGCATGCACAAGGCCCTGGGCTCTGTCGCAAGCACCACGTGCAAATGAACAAACCACCAATGACAACATCAAAGACCATCAGCATGTTTATGCCTCCATGAATGTGGGGAATTACCAAAGGAAAGAACAGAAGCACAAGATCAGCATGCCTCTTCGGACTTTCACTGAAGAGTGTGACCTTGAACTTACTATTCCATGACCGTAGTGGTGTTTTAAGGCACAACCGGGCATGTCTGCCCTCTTTCACTTAAAAATATGAATCCAATAGGCTTAATCCCCAGTCTCCAGCTCAGAATTGGGTTACCATGTGTTGTGTTTGATTTGTATTTCCATCAGTATCAACCCCAGCATCCTTCTATAGACACCGGCAATGGACATGATTTATAGCGAGTCAGTCAAGGTAAAGCCTATGGCTTCCCTTCACATTTTGACGTTATCGGATTATTTCAGAAGCTTGCAGCAGCTACCATAAGTAACAAGCTGTCAGTGTAAATAAATCACTCTCTTTTTTAAAAAAAAACTGCTAAAAAGTATAGATTAGTATGAACAAAGATGGGATTGGCCTTCTTTTTTATCCCCCACTCTAACCAACACATTTCCTATATATTTAAATGTCTATGGGACAAAGGAAAACAGATCATTTTCTTTCTTAAAATAAAAGATCTACAGAAGAAACTCAAGTCTCAAAAGTAAATTTGTGGCTATTGTATATAAATCCAAAGACAATCAATTTGCAATCCCCCAGAAAAGACCAGGGTGTGGAAAACAGCCACAGTGTGGTCCTTTCCTTCTATGATGGAATGACAGACTGTGGCGATAACAAAGAAGCCACAGATGCCACCAACTGGATTGGAGCAGATCTTTGACTCTTATCTCACATAATACACCCATCAATGGACTGCAAGCCTCACCCAAATCATCCCTAGAAGGCTAGAACACCCGACCCAGATACCCAGATGGGAGCTCCAGGCTCTCTGCACCAGTCAGAGCAGGAAGGGACAGCTCAGCCACCATCCTGGAGGGATGTAGAGTAGAGCCTGACCACAGTGCATCTGTGGCCAGTTTCAGAGGTGCAAGGCATGGAACACTTTTGTGCTTGGAGAGACAACTAGGATAGGCATGTTTTAACTGAGAAGTAGAAACAGGACCTTAAAGGTTCATGAGATACGGCTGAGGAGAAGCTTGGTGTTAAATGTCTTGCTGAACAAACATGAGGATTTTAGTTCACAGCATTAACACTCACATAAAAAGCTAGACATAGTGGCATGCACCTATAATCCCAGTTATGGGCAGCAGAAACTGTTGGATCCTGGGGGATTACTGGTCAACCAACCTACCCAAAATGGCAAGTTCAACATTCAATAAAAAATTAAGAATAAATTTTTTTAAAAAAATCTGTCTCAAAAAAAAAAAAGAATTATTGAGAAAGACACTCAACATCAACCTTGAGCCTCCACATACATACACATGCATATATAACACCCCTACCCCATACATACACAAAGTCCATGAGACAATGTTCAGAAAGGTCCTAGAATAAGAAAACTCTTAACATGAATACAATAACGTTCTGTGGGATGATCTTTCTGAATGCTATGAATATGTGTTGCTACCATTGCTTAATAAAAAAAGCTGCTTTGACCTATGGCAAGACAGGTTATAGCCAGGTGGGAAATTCAAGCAAAGATACAGGGGGAAGAAAGATGGAGTCAGATGCTGAGAGCCACCATGAGAGCAAGATGTAATGGAACACAGATAAAGCCACAAGACACATGATGATGCGCAGATTAACAGAAATGGGCTAATTTAAGATAAAAGAGCTAGTTAGCAGTAAGCCTGAGCCATAGACCAAACAGTCTGTAATTAATATTAAGCCTCTGACTGGTTATTTGGGTACTGGTGGGTGGGGAGAAAAGCTTCCAGCTACAATAAAGGCAGTGTTCTATATAACAATTTGGACCACAACCCCAAAAAAGATAAACGAGCATGTTATCAAATTCAAATATGTCCAATATGGTGTGGCCCTCAAGGGCTTTCTAGTACCTTGATATTAACATGTATGTGCACATGGCCCACTGCACAAAGCAGATAACTGAGCATATTATAAACTTACAAGGGCAGACTACATATGTGTTAGTGCATATATGCCGATGCAGATATGCACATGAGTTTGTGTATGTGAGTGTGGAGGCCAGAGGTCAACATCATCAGATATCTCCCTCAATTGCTTCGCCACCAGATGTTTCATGGAACAGCTAGCCAGCAAGCCTCTTGGATCCTCCTATCTCTATGTCCTCCATGCTCAGATTACAAGCTCATGGTGCCACATGGGCACTAGGGAATTGAACTCCAGTCTTTGTGCTTGTGCAAGCAGCTCGTGACTGTTGTTTCCCCAGCCCCACACAGAATCATTTTAAGTAACCTTTATCATTTGTGTAAAGGACTCCTCACTGCTGATCTGGGCTGTAACACAAGACTCTCTCCTCTACAGTAGCAAGACATGTCACATGTTCAAGAGGCCATCTATAAGAAGTTTGCTATTGTGGGAAAGTTAAGTGCAGACTTTGTAGTTGGATCAACATTTCCATCCCAGTGCTACTGATTGCTTGCCTGAGTGTCTTCTGGCGAGTTACTTAACCTCTTTACCCCTCAGTTTCCTCATCTGTGAAATTGGGATCATATCCTCAGAGGGTCATTATGAAATCATGCATAATTCAGCATTCATCTTATAGCGGGTACTCAAGGAAAGTCTGCTTTCTTTCCCTTTTCTCCCTTATTAGGAAAGGGGGAGAAACAAATATGGAATAAATGCAAATTTCAGTCACATGATATTCCTCCCACTAAAAATACAGATAACTCCTGGAAACAAGCCCATCTATGAAGCCGACCAAAATGTACACCATTGCATCTATCAGACCACATTAGCATTTTTAGTAGGGACAGGTAGACAACAATAAAATGAAATTAGAAATGCTTCAAACCATCACTGCAAGTGTCCCTTTTAAACTCTGCAAAATGAAAACAGAAAAGGAATTCACGTAAGGGAAACCAAAATACTCACAGATTATCAACTCCCTTTGTGATGGAAAACAACTTGCTAACATCATATCTGAAGGGATCTTTTTAACATTGTCACATTAAAGTATGTGTGTCTTGGTTTAAGTAAGCAATTGCAAAATAGACACAGCGTAGGTATGTAATATACATTTTGCAAGGTAGAGGAAATAAAAGTAAGTGATAACCACATGTGTGTCTTACTGAAATAAAGTCCGTGACCTTTCCGAATGAAGACAAGAATAGCATTCTTATGCACACTTGAGATTATGCTCTGACACCCTCTTCTCCACAGCAGGTACTGTGGTTTCCCCATTAAGGCTGACGGGTCGCAGTATGTCTGTCCTCTGTTTGTCCACCATGGTCAACTGAGCTCAACTGCCCAAACACACCCACAAGCTCAGAGTACTGATTTGTCTCAGTGACTTTTCACAGCTCCTGTGCTCTTGAGGGGATGGAGATTCCACCCCGTGGAAACGTGCAAATGGCATCACCACAGAAAAGGGAACTCAAGGAAATGATGGCAAAGATAAATGGCAGAAGACGAAGCTAGAACCTGGTTGTGGGGCACATCCTTCACAGGATTATTCAAGGAAGGAAAACTAGAAAGCCAGTGGAGTAGGCAGGACAGGATGCAAAATTAAGCAGTGGCCTTTCCAGACCATCAAGGGTCAGGGCTCTCTGTAAAGAGAGTACTTAGCAGGTACTGGGTACTGGTCTCTGTTGGGACTAGAACCCTGCAGAAGCAAACAGTGGGAAAACCAACAAGGGGAATACTTGGAAATAGCTCAAGCCCCACCTGAAAAATGGCCAAGAGCTTATCATCGCATCTCACCAAGGCATCCAGTATAGGGGGTGAGTGAGCTCTGGAGACCCTAGCCTCCAGTGGGCAGCACACCTCCCAGCCAGCAGCCAGCCTCTCTTGCTAGTTAGCTTCACAGGCTTCCTTTCCATGAAATTAGTCCTCCAAAAATCTCAGCAGGCCTGGTGGTCATATTTCACATGCCCTGGAAACTTCTATCAGAGGTTTTACCCACTGCATTTTCCCTCCAGATGAGAGGAGAGCTTCCCTCCCAGTAGGAGTCATGGTCATGAGAAATGAGTGTGTTTCCCTTTTGCCAGTAAGAAATCTTAAGACCTGGTATAAAAGCCACTCAGGCATAACAAGTTATAGCCCAGCAGGTACACTGATTAGCTGGGTTCCATAACCATAAAGTCAACAATAATCTACCTACGTGCCCTTTCTGCAGGTGGCTCACCTACAGATGCTAAGTAAGTCAGCAACAGTTCGGGAGACATTATGTGGGAGAGCATTATGCGTAAACATGAATGCTCCAGCTTGTCCTTAACTACACCACAGGGACTCCAGACCTGCAGAACAATCGATTACCCCCGTTCACCATCACATGCAACTTTTTCCTTCTCCCTACTGTAACTGTGTCTTCCGTTTTCTGGCCTCTTCCTGCTTTCATCTCTGCCTTCCACACACAGGCTACCCTGTCCTAAGATGAGGTTGCCAGCTCCTTTTCTGCAGTAGGGAAATGCCAATTTGTTTTCTCCAGCAGTGCTGAGTGACTGCATGAGGCTGCGCACCCTCTTCAGCCCTCCCAGAACTATTAGCCACACCTTGAAATCCACCTCACTGGGGAATGGAATCTCTGACCACAGGGTAAGAGGTCAATAGACACATGCACATGTAAACATGCATACACATATACATAGGCATATGCAAATATGCCTACTACATATACACCTGCATGTATGCACACAAATATATATATGTATGTGTGTGTATATATGTATATGTATGTGTGTATGTGTATATATATGTATGTGTATGTATATTATGTATGTGTGTGTGGGTGTGTGCACGTGCTTTTAAACTTATGACAGAAAAACTATTCATTGAATGATTCAACAGCTCTATCCTATGGTTCCAAAAATGGCCCCTACATTTCATTAGAATAAAGAAGGGCTTTGTAATCAAGGAAAACATCCATCTAGCCAAACATGAAGGGCAGATTTGGTGCGTGGAGATAGTTATTAAGGTTATTATTCTATTTCTTTGGGGCCAAACAGATGCAACATCTCTTAGTGCTAACAGGACAGACTCACTCCAAATCTGGCTCTGAGAAAAGCCACTGCCTCTGCTGAAAGCAGCAGGTGTGAGCCTAATGGGTTGCAGTAATGAAGGGCCAGTCTCTGGCACTGGGCAGAACATCACTGCTGCGTGGGACAGTGATTTACATGACCCTGCTCAGAAATGGTGTGGGAAGTTTGACAACTCATCAAAATCATAAATTATAAATCAATTACTGGATATAAAGCACACAATTCACCCTGGTCCCATTCCTTCCAAGAGTGTGAGACCCTTTGGTAAGCCTCCCGAGGCAGGGAGACAAAGAAGAGGCAGCCCCATGGATCGTTCCCGCTGCTGCCCAGCCTTTCTTGGAAAACCTCTGATCCTTGTCCAGTTCATCTTAATCCAGAAGGGACACAAGCAGGGGATTGTGGGAACAAGTTAGAAATACCAAGGCGAAGTGGCAGTGACCATGAAAAGAAATAATAGATTCTCCCCCTTCCCAAAATTCCAGATGAAATAAAAAAATTCCTACTAAATATTTAGAACATTTAGCCACAGAAGTCTACACATCCCACAAGCATCCATAACCTGCATATTCAAGATTCATCCAATATCATTTATGATCATGATTTTTTTTTAATTTGTCATTGCCCATATTGTGTATGCTGAGTTTCTAATGCATAGAAGGAGATTTTCCACTCTTTCAAGAGAAACCAGTGTGCTTATTCACAGACCGAGACCCTCACAATCTGTGCACTCCCAGAAGCCAGCAGAGCAAAACAGCCCACACTACCTTATTCCTCAAAGTCTGCAGAGCAATGGCCTCTACAATAGCCAGGAAAGAGGGCAAGAACCCTACCAGACCCCTTCTGTGTGTGGGCTGAGGGGATGCTCAGTCCATAAAGTACCTTCCATGCAAGAATGAGGTCCTGAGTTTGGCCTCTAGGACCCCAAAACAAAGGCGAGTGTGGGGGCACGTACCTGTAGAGACAGTGCCAGGGTGGGAGAGTCAAGCAGACACCTGGTCTTCATTGGCTATCCAACTGAACCTAACTGGCCAGCGTCGGGCCAGTGAAAGACACTGTCTCAAAAACAATACTCAAGTTTGGCCTCTGACCTCCACATGCACACACAAACCTACACATGCACCCACATGAACATACACAATTGTACACACATGTACATGCACACACACACACACACACACACACACACACACACAACTCTGAACAGACATACAAACATGTACACATGAAGCAATCCTGCAGAGGTTCTTAGGAACATGAGAGACTAGACACTGAGGTTCAAAGTGAATAGGTCACGAAAGCTGACAGGTCTGGGATGGCTACTGCCTGTTGCTAAGTCCTCCTGCCTCCCCTCCCCCACCACACCACATAGCTGCCTTAGTCAAAGAAAACACCAACCTGCCTCAGGCTACATAGCTTAAGAGATGCTCCTCTCCTCCCATCCCTCAGACAAATTTTAAAACCAAGCAAGTAAATGGCAGTGCTAATACTCCTATTAGATATTTATTTTGTTGCAAAGCTTTGAAAACAGTCAGGAAAATGGAAAAGTTACTTTTTTCCCCTACACAAATTTGTTAATGGGTGGCATAATGGGGGGCCTGTTTGCTGGAACTATGTGAAACGTCTACAAATTGCCTGTGCCGAGCATTATAGGTTGTCAGACTAATGTAGTCGAAGATAATTTGGCCTTTCAGTGAATTGAACCTCACAGCACGATTATACTCCACAACCAAGTAGAGTGTCACAATTATTCTTTCATGCTGAATTACCATATAATGTCATGAGTCTACCTGTCATAAGTCCTGTAGCCTAAGCTGATTTTTTCCCCTAAATCTATGGTTCCTAGAAAAATAATAATAATAATAATTTTTTTGCTTCTAATGGAAAGTTGATTGTTTTTATCAACAATAAATTTCGTAGCAAATCAAAGGATATGCTTGGACAAACAATCCGATACTCAAGGTTAAAAAACATACAAATAATAAATTGCTGGTGTGTCATGTTCAATTTTTACTACAGCAGTACACTGCAATAACCATAACAGGATCTAAATTGTTGTCAGAACATTAAACAAACCCCCATACTTCACAAAAGCATCCTGTCTGAGTAATTCACACAGCGGAAACAACTATCAAATTTTCCACTGTCCCACCACTACACCACACATCAGTACAATTTATGTATTTGGACAATTCGTTGAATAAATTACTTCCATCCTGCCAGCTCTCGCCACTTCTGTTAAGAGTCATATCAGTTTTAATTGTCTTTCTGTCTATATGGAGCCACTGTTTTTCTGGCTTTTTCCTGTGTTATTTCCTAAGCACCAAAATAGATTATGAACGCCATCAAAGCCAGGCGCCGGCTCACAGGAATGCAAGAGAGGGGCTTCCTGTCGGAGGCCAACAGTGTCCTCCTCCTCCTCTTTCTACATGGCAGCTATGGGAGGGTGACAGATCAGGGTATTTGGGAGCACACATGTTCTTTCCAACACTGAAAGTAACTAAAGGCTAAAGGTATCTGAGATGTCACATCTGTTCATGATAGCATGCAGCCTGGCGTGGGACATATAGCTCAGCCTAAGTATGGCAGCCCTGATTCCACTGATGGTCAGACTCTGGCTCGCTGGCCCATTCGTGGCAGACCCCACAAACCATTTCTCTTCAGCTTGTTCATCCTCCAGCAAATGGCAAGCCTGACCTCCTGAATGACTATCTAGCCTTATTTGCAGGGGGCGGGGGGTAGTTGGAGACATGTCAGAAGTACAGCTGTAGAACAAAGGATCCATAACGGGCCCATGTAAACTTATTCTATGTCAGGAAAAGAGAATGACTGCCCATCGTGATGTCCACCACGCCTTCAACAGCAGACTAAATTGACAAAGACCAAAGGGAATCCATCAATTGAATGGAACTGTTTCCTAAATGAGCTCTTCTTATGTCTGCCTCTAGTTTAACATGTTGCTTTTGTATGGCCAAAGCAACCTGCCTAATTGGATGACTTCATGGAAAGAAGTATGTCCAGAGGTTCTCAGTACCCCCAAACCAGCTGGGGTGCTATTTCAATATGTTCGCCTCACCCTGTCCTCATAGCCACATAAAGACTCACACATCAAATGCTATTATCCTAGCTATTCAAAGCCCCTTAACTGATGTTTGCTATCTCTGACAAGAAACTCCTTCAGTAGACAGGCTCACAAACAGGTACACCACATAGCAAATGCTACCCTAAATGAGAGAGCTGGATTGTGATGCCAGGTAACTCAGTTTTGCTTCAAGAAGGAAAGGAAGGAACCCACATTCGGCTGGGTAAGCCTTGGGGCTCTTGCTCTCAAGCTAACTTGGTATCCTTTCTGGGTAGCACAAAGTAACTCTTTTTTTATAAGCCCAAAAACAATAATAAACACAGAACTATGATTTACTCCAAACCTTCCTATTATTAAAGCGCTTTGTCTTACAGTTTTATTGATTTACAATCTGTCCTGCTTACTTTTTTAGCATCTGAAAACAATCAAGGCACAAAGCTGCAAAATGTTTGGACATTAATTGTTAGGAGACAGTATTTTATTCCAGGCAAGGGGTTTGAGGCCTCAACAGCGATGCATTCTGGTACCAGAATGATTTATGGTCTTCTAGCAATAACGATGCACCAGGGCCATTAACATATTGGCAGGCCCTAGGATGGATTAGTGGCATTGATTATTTCATGGGCCACTGATACCCATTTGTTACGAAGAGCTCAAAGATGGCCTCTCCCTGACTAAAATCTTTTTATGAGCAGACAGCATTTTAAGTATTAGGAACCTGGGATTTGGGCCATTTTTTATCATCTTGCTGTCGCCTCACCTTGGTATGCAACCACAAAGAAAGAAATGTCGAGAAATTAAAGTTCATTCTTCACCAGCAGCTTTAATTCCTCAAGTCGTCATAACCACGTCTTCTTTAAAAATTAATGATTGCCAGCATTTAGCCACCGGTTGTTGCTATGAAGATCTATGCAAAAAGCAGGGATCCCTATAGAGTGGGTGATATATGGAATACTCTTTATTACCACAATAAAACTTACTGACATTTCAATACTTCTGCAAATAGCATTATAGTATCAATCTTCTGAATTAGGCTGAAAATTAAGTTGTAAATTAAAAGAAAGTGTACTTTGGAATGCAGCCTGATACGTCACCTAAAAAGGACCTTTGTGCACAACTGAGTTGAGCGAGGGAGCGGAGAGGCGAGTGCAGGGCCTCGGTAGCATGGCTTGCATTCTAAAGGTCTGGGTTCCCTCCCAAGAACCCATCCAGAAACACAAATAACGGGCCACAGAACACCTTCCCCACTGTAAAAGCAAAGGGATCTGACAACAACCTTTTGTGAACACAGTGACACTCCAGGTCTTAATGAATTTTCCCCTTTTCTATACTGTTACCATAAATTTGAAATTGGGCTATGTTTGGAATAATAAACCCCTTATGCATAAAGAAGTTGCCCATATATTGTGCTTCCATATATACACTTTGAAAAGTGATTTGCTTCAGGTCATTACACACAAAAACCACCACACTGCAGCCTCACACATTCTGCTCCAACTTCAAAGATTCTCAGAGCAGAGAGCTAGCCAGGGAACAAGGGGGCAATTCTCCGGTCTCCACTGGCTTTAAAGTCACCCAGTTTGGAAGTTAATGTCACCTATCATGAACAACAAAAGCTGTCAGTTTGCAGTCAACACAAAACGGTTATTTGAAAGATGACTGCCTTTTCACAGCTGTATTTTGCATAGAGTCAAATGCCCTGAATCACTTCCATGGTGTTCTCTATACTCACCTCCTGAGACTGCAGTTACAACATCACTTTAGTGACTAAAAGCATATGGAAGAGATCCAAGATGAGGCCCTCCTCCATAGTTTCTCAGGCCCATGTGCCAGTGCTGCAACCTAGCTATTCTGGGCAGGTATCCCACCAGTATCCCCACCCCCTGTACCATCAGAGGTCTGTGTGCCCTAGGTCGAGGAGAGGAAAGAGTTTGCACAGCCATCTCTGACCTCTGGCTGTAATGAGACATATTCTGTGCCATGGTTCCAGATCAATAGGAAGAGATGGCCGAGTTAATGAACAAAGCCAGGCTGTAAAGGAAAGAGTGGGAGAGTGGTCCTGGTGCTCACATTCCCAACTCTGAATGCAGAGGTCAACACATGTTCAGTGACTCACCTGCAGACCATCTGCTGAAGCTTCACCAGAGCTACAGTTGGAGAGAATTTTCACTCACAGAGGCAGGGAACAACAAAGTACTTCCCCACAGAGTCTCAATACAAACAGACCAGAGGGCTTTAGGATACAAGAAGAATTCTTAGATGCCTAATCTAAGCCTTTTACCCTGAATAGGAACACGAAGGTGTTCTGCCAAGTGACTTATGTTAGGCCATGCAGCGAGCGGCAGGGACACGGGATCCCAGGTTTCTCCTCGCCACTCTCCCAACCCTCCAAGGCCTCCCTTGCCTGCCGCATTACATGTTGCTTGTTTTCCCTTCTTTTTTGCGTGTGTAATTTTCTCATTTTCCTGTGGTTTGTAGTATTGCAGACTTTTTAAATTTTGGATTATATGATAAGTCATACACTCAATAATCTATATTACCGCAAATTTAGAGAAACAATCTTAGAGTATGATGTATGATAATTCAGGGTTAAGTAGAAAACAAGAGGAGGCATTTGTCATTTGGGTTGTTAAGTCTTGAATTTTAAGTATGGAACGGAGATGCTGCTGGCAGTGTCTATTTAGGGTACACTGTGTACTTTGGGCCTTTAATACAGGAGCTCTTGGCTTAAAACACCCACTACTAGAACCATCAAGTAAAAGAACCCCCTCCCAGTGCTTTCCATAATCTTCTACTATAACTAGCTTACCAATTCACTGGGTAGTCAACATTCCAGAAGATTCTTCCCAGTGCTCTAACAGAACCTGTCTGTCTATTTGTATGAATATGACCATCCCAGAATAATGAGGCACACTCATTTCTCCAGCTGGTAATCCCACCATACTACATGCAGCCTGACTTTTGCCCTTAAACATCTAGAAACAGACTTTTTCATCAAGGTTTCATCTCCCTGTCCCCAAGGAGAGCAATGCATGACCACTTCAAAAGGGCCCTTTTCCTGTTTCCCAAGTTAAAAATTAAACACACCCTGGAGCAGTGGTCTACAGTCTGGCAGTGAACCATGGATCACCACAGCAGGCTAGAGCAAGGAAGGGCCTCCTCTCATGGGACTGACTCCATTTAGATACACTTAGAAACCCATGGCCTTCTCCTCTCACTGTGGCTAAAAAGGAGGAGCAGCCAGTTGTCTCCTCATGCTGGACCACCCCAGAACACCTCAACCATAATCATCTGCCTTCCCTTCTGTGGGAAGATAGTGCTGACTACACACAGCTTTTTAGACATCTTATTCCTCATATTGTTGTGCCTTCCATTTTCCTGGACTCTTGCCAACTTCCCCACATCCTTTGTCGACTCGGGGGTCCAGATGGCATTACAGGGCTGGGTGTTAATTGAAGAACAGCTTAAGTGTTCGGACATGTTCTGCATCTATTACCCAACTGTCAATCTTGAAATGTTTGCTCTAGGACTAGATCTTTGGGGAAATGAACGCCAAATGAAAATGTACCTGAACTCACTTCTCTGTTTGCTCTCCTAGGGCGCTCCACAATGACGACTTGTTAACCTGCTCTGCTTCGTTCGACAAGTTCAAGTCAGTTGCGTAACCAAAATTAACAACTAAGACCTGGAATGGGAGGAAATGGCTGACTATGATATGAATCCTCCCCATTCATAAACATGACAGAAGCTATTACTACAGTGATAGAGAATATATCAAGATACAGAATCCTCAGCAACATGCATATAGCCTATTGCCAAATTCTACTTTTGATTTTTTTCTTACAGTTTTACTGATGACCTAATCTAGTCAGACCTTACTAATTTGTCTGCACCATTCTACATTCTGAAAAGGCTGAACAGTCTGATTGCCACTGGGAATCAAAACAGAACAGGTAGTCAATCAATGATGTGGTAACCACACACACAGGTCCTGTGAGGTTGTGGTTTTACAGTTCCTACTACTTGAGTATCTGTCTTTGTCTCAAGCAAGAAACTGCAGCAGGCTGGTGATACTATGGTCTAAGGGTGGTAACAATGTCCCTATTCTGAGCATAGGTCTCACAGAAGCCACTATTTCTGTTGGATTTCTCTGGATCTCAGACATGAAAAGCAAGAGAAACTGACCTAGGAAGACCACTAGTCCCAGACCAGACACCAGCATATGAAAGGGAGCAACCAACCACATCACCAAGACATAGAGGAGACCAGAGACTACCCAGCATAGCCACACGCCTGCATGCATAATGAGAAATGTTTTCACTGAGTGCCCTGAGGTGCTGGGGTGTTTTGTCAAGCAGTAGCACTGCGACAACTGACATACAGTCAAGGGCGAAAATATGTTTGCCAAGTCACACCTCGTCATCTTAAAATAAACGTGTCCATGTATGTGGAAAATATGAAAAGTTCATTATAAGTACTTCTGTAAACCCACTTATCTCTCCTCTAAGAAACTCCATCCCCCACCAGTGGGGACATTTTAAATCATCTTACAAACCTAAAAATGGCCATCATTCATTGTATGTCCAGTAGGTAGGATGACCTTTGGCCTCAAATGACTGAAGTGTTCAGTGGTCAGAGATCACATGCTGAGGAGCCTAAACAAGGAGTGATGCACACTCCCATAATAAGCCCAGTCAGAGGACTTGTTAGCAGACACGGATTTCTGTGAACTCTCTACCTCTTGATGGTTCCTAAGATGAGCCCATGTTGTGAGATGTTCAGGGCAAGACAGTTCTGTGATGACATGCAGCAAGGAGCCGATGTCTCCTGGTGGGGTTGAGCAGGTGAGACCTCTCCAACCACTCTTCACTCTCCTTGCCTCCTAGGTCACCCATGTCACACAAGGAGGACAAAGAAGCCAGGACAGAGCAACCTGCAGCAGGACTTCTTTTCCAGAAGCCATTCTATGTGACAGCGAGGTGGCCTCCACAGCCTGGCGGTGACAACCATACCTGGGATGGCAAGTGTCCATTTAATGTGCCCAGCCTTCTGCAGCAAGATCCCATGATCCCTTGGGAAGCTTGATTTACTGTTCTATTGCCCTGTTTTTATAGGGCTTGACTCTGCAAATGGAGCTGATGGAGACCCCAACCACGAGTCACTGAGTTCTCAGGTATAACTGCAGATTTACAATGCCGACTGAAGTCACTCGGTCACACTCATGCCTTCCTGACATGCCCCTGGATGGGACTCTCTGAGGCGCCAGCTGAGCTCAGTCAGAGCTCCTCCATTTTGCCTCCCAGAAAAAGATGTCCTCCTTACAGCCCCAACTTCTCTCAGCTGATCTCACCCATCCAAACAGCCCTTTGAGGATGTGAGGACCATGGGTGGGGCTACAGTAGTCACCTTAGGGTGGGTTCACTTGTAGGATAGTGAATGAGGATGAGGGTGAGACAAGGGAGAAAAGAAAGAGTGACTCCCAGTGATGTTGCTGAAATTGTTCACAGCTAATCACACACAAGACTGATTCACCATTCACTCAGCTCTGCTCACTCATTTTTCATATCATACTTTTCACTGCCCCATCAGCCTGTTCCACCAAGGTCAAATGAAGGGAACGATGGCATGCACACCACACTCAGATTTATTAGAGGCTCACTCACTCACCTTTTATGGGGAGTAAATGGGCTCCTGAAATTACCATTTATGAAGATGGGCCTGAATTAGATAGCCATGTACAGAGGAAGCCGGTAAAGAGGGGTGAGACCAATGGTGCTGTGGAACTCTTAGTCTTCTTTCCCACAAGCAGAATTGAGGCTGATGCCATTCACTAGCATAAACAGAAATGCGTGCGCGACTCTGACTCATTGTAGCCCTAACATTGTCCATTTATCTCAGAGAGTTGGAGAGGGTCTTGAGAGCAGAGTAACAGCTGAGCAGATCCTAACTCAGATGCAATGGACAAAGAACACAGATCTGAGATTTTTCACACCTTTCAGAGAGCTCAAAGTGGCAAGTCCCAGATTACCCAACTCAAATGGCTTAGCAGATAAGGGTTTGTTAAAGAAAAACACGAGAAACCTAAAGGGAAGAGGTTTCCAGGGTTCCTTTACCAGCTTGAGATATTACCAAGAACCCACCTTTGCTCTCAGCCCCCTCAATTCAACACATTCTCTCAGATTCGGAGAACCATGGAAGGTAACAGTCACTTCCCACTTCCTCCTCTGTAGGAGGAAGGCAGACTCCATCAAGGGGGCGGGGGAGGGCACAAAGCTTTCTTTAAAACAATAACGACAAAATCACAATGTTGTTTAATATTTCTTTTAGGGTTCTGGAAGACTAACCGTGTGCCATTCTGGCTGTGGCTGACACAGAGCACTCTGCACCTCCCCAGCCTTCTGCTTATCCTAGCCAGAGTCCCTGTGGCTCCAACATCACTGGGTAACTTCAGCTTCCAGAAACACTCCTCCCGCACTAATCAAGTCTAACACTGCTGATTTTATAGGAGATAGGCATGACACTTATAAGATTCTAAATACTCACAGAGTTCTATGGCTTAATGAACAGCATACGCTTGGGTCTTAGGAAGATGTGAACTCTTCCAGAGCAGACAGAGGGCCTGAGCAGCCATGATAAACCAAGCATGTGTAAACCAGGGAGGAGAGAGAAAGAAGGAAGGAAACAGAAACAATTTAACTCTCATCAAATAAAATGCAATTTTTCACATGGAGCTAGAGAGAGGGCTGAGCAGCTAAAGAACATTTTCTGCTCTTGCACAGGACTCTGGTTCAGTTCCCAAGGGATCCAACCTCCCAACTCTGGCCTCCACAAACACCATATATGCATGTGGTACACATAAATAGATGCAGGAAAAACATTCACACAGACAGAATAAAAATCAAACCTTGAAAATTCGAATACCAATAACTTTCAAATGTTAACAACAACCTCCTAGATCAAAGCTATCACAGCTATGTATGAAAAGAATTTAAGTAGGCCTAGGCCTGGCAAGATGGCTCATGTGGTACAGACACTTGCCAGCAAGCCTGATGATGAGTTCAGTCCCTAGGATTCACATGGTAAAAGGAAGGGGCCAGTTTCTACAAGTTCTCTTCTTACCTCCACATACGTGCTACAGAACATATACTCACACAATATATACATGCATAAATAAATAATTTCAAAAAAGGAATTTAGGATATGCCATCAAATATATAATACCTCAAATATATAATTGGCAAAGAAAATTTAACCAAATATCTTGTGCTGCCATTAGATGTCATGTCTCAGAAGAATTATTAATGACATGGAAATATGCTCAAAATACACACTGGTGTGTACAAATGAATACTAAAAAGTAAGGTTATGGAATTTGAAAAGTAGATATGGGATGTTATCAATAGTACCTCCCTATAACACCAGGGTGCCTCCTTGATGGGCTTCCAGATGCCTCCTTTGCTTTGATGTTTCCAAGATTTTCAAACTTTCTTCCATGAGAGTAAGTTCTGTTTATAATAAGAAGATGCCTAATGAAGTCACTGTGTCACACTCTAGGTAAAAAAAAAAAAAAATTGCACCACTCTTGAGAGGTACAAAACAAAACTGAAGTGGCCCCTCTTTAAGCCCACTGAACTAGAAGGCTCTAAAATCCAGAAGAATAAGAATCAGCACCAGAAACCTCCAATGAAGTCCCAGGGCATCTGGAAAGAGAATCCTTTCTGAGCGCCTGAAAATGTGTGTTGGGGCCAAAGAGATGACTCAGTGGGTAAAGTGTTTTCAGCACAGATGTGAGGACCTGAGTTCAGATCTCTGTCCCCTAAGTAAAAGCCATGTATGGGGACACACATCTGTAACCCTAATTCTGGGAGTACCCAGAGACAGGCCAGCCCGCAGGACGCTTCAGGTACAGTGAAGAAATTCACCATCAAAAAGCAAGGTGGAAGGCCAGAGAAATAGCTCAGCAGGGCAATGCACTTACCAAACCTGATGACATAGTAAATGTGTACCACAGTACACACACATAAGCATACACACACACACACACACACACACACACACATGCATATGTCACATACACACAAAAATATGTGTTATACATGTCAGACTAGATCAAATATATACACAGACACGTACTATAGAGCTCCTCCTCCTATATCCAAATGTCTGATGATTTGGGCTCTCACACCTACTAACCTCCCTAGGAAGCACAGGGAAAATGATGCTCTTGAGAAAAGCTAGTAAATTGAAGTAAGGAGTGTGGAAATCTCAAGCATAAAGAAGCCAACTGCTCTTAGCCTGCCTCTGTCAATCAAGGTTCCACATGTGAGAAGAGTTACTGTCCTTGCCTGCAAAGTTGCCCAGAGGCCCCTGGAGTATCCACCTTTCTATATTCCAAAGATGAGCAGAATTCTTTGTGACCTCTCACTAAGTTCTGTGTCCACATACCATCTGTGAGCCAGCTTTAGTAAACTTAATTTTATCACTTGTCAGATTTTTCAACCTTTGAAAAATTACTCAATACCGGGATTAATATACAATATAATATCCAAGCGGTTAGCCAGCTCTGAGCTCTCATCATCCTGGAATGGGGGGAGGATAGCAAGCCCTCTGGGCTGCCTCAGCCTTGACTCTGCACAAAAAGCCATGGGTGTGAGCAGAAGCATGGATCCACTTTTGAACACCATCGGAATGATAGATAATCTATGCCACTCTTGAAAATGTGTCTCATGGATCTCCATGCAATGGATAACTTATTAATTTCTTTTCTTTAAACTCTCATTCATCATTTTAGCAAGTCCACGGCCCCTCTCCCAAGACCTTGGCTCCCATCTCAAAGGCAGCTGTTCCTTTATCCAGAGGACCTGCAAAAGCTAAAGGAGCCATGCTCTCCCAGATATGCAGTCGCTGTGGAAGGCTAGGGGAGACAGAAATTCACAGGAAAAATACCTGCCATGGAGCGAGGGTGCAGCCATTCAGCCGGCACCTATTTAAAAGGAGAATCTTCTGGAACACAGCATAAAACACTTCAGACACTCTTCATTTTTCCAGGATATTTTTTGAGGGGTGGGTGGGAGGGAGACAGAAATGGCATTTGATGGTGAGAGTGGATTAAAGAAGTTTTAGGCCTGTCAGCCCTGATTCTCAAATACATGGCTCTTTTAATGTATTCTAAAATGAGAAGAGATGCTCCAAGTTCCCTAAGGGTCCAGGCCTCTTGAACATACTAAAAAGACTACAGCCTTTTCAGAACACAGAAGCCTACATGGTATAGGTTACGGATGAACTCACATTGTAAACAACGCATGTATTTGAAAGTTGTATTATTACTGCTGTTATTGACGTGATTATTATTTTGGCTTCTCTGCTGGAATTAAAACAACACTGATACTTATCTCAAACCTCTGAATGCTGGACTTGCTTCAGAAATTCGTTCTTTTTTATTTTAGTACATTTACTTATTTTGTGTGTTGGGGGAACACACATATGTGCCTGCTATGGCATATCTAGAGGTCAAATGACAGCTTCTGGAAGTCAGTTTTCTCCTTCTACCACATGGATCTTGGGGATCAAACTCAGGCCCTCAAGCTTAGCAGTAAGTGCTTTTATCCCCACAGCCATCTCACTGGCCCTGAGATACATTCATACAGGGAAATTAAATCATAAGCATAAACTACACATATGACTATCCTATTCAGTTATAATAGATTGGGTCGTCTTATATCATTTTGTGTAATTCCAAGTTGTATTGTTTATAAAACACATACAAACAAACAAACAAAAAAAAAAAAAAACCTAGCAGTCTTTTGACCAGACTTTTGACCAGCATTTTCAGAAATGCTTATTCTTCTATATTTATAGCAAAGGGATCAAAACAGACTTGCCTTTTCCTTTTCTCCCAATTCATCTCTTCTTTACCCAGTAGAAGAGATTAGGGTTTAGGATACCACATACTTCCTGCCTAAAAGAAAAAGTTCTGTCATTCATCTTGAGTGATTTGGCAGCATGCACGGCCTGGATAAAGGTAAGCACACAAAAGCAGCTTGTGTTTCCTCCAGGACTGCGTGCCTTTCTACAACAGTAACAGATTTCTTTCAGGAACATCTTCAGAAGAATTGGAGGAATATTAACATTTACTATACTGAAGCAACTGATAAAAGGGAATTTAGCAGAAATATTAATAGGATGTGGCAGAAGAAAACTGATTCTGCAGAAATGCTGTGAACTCACTGTAAATCCATCAGCTGCTCCATTTGAAGGACGTGAACGAGAGTGGGTAGAGTTGGGGGACTGGGGGAGATGGAAAGAAAAGTCTGGCTCATCCTGGCTGGAATCCACCAGCCTCCCTCTGCCAAAGCTGGCAGGGAAATCTGCAAAGATGCAAACCATCTTTGGGTGTTCGCTTAGCAGTAAGCAAATTGCTCTGGGAGCTAAGGGCGGGCATACTTGAGCAGGCAATTCCTCTCTGTCTTTCATTCTGTTTGTCTGTGTTAAATTCCCCCTCTGCCCTCATCCATTCTCACATCCAGTTCCCTGCTTTGTCCATCCATCAATCCCCTCACTTTGTCAGCGCTGACTTCATCCAGGCTCACAATCACATTGTAGCTATGGCCAGGCCACAGGGGACCGCCCCCCCCCCATGCCCACTGCCACCTCCCGCTTCCAGACTGCGATCTGCTGACGGAGGGCCCAGCCGGCTGCCTGTCGTTTTCTATTGCACAGGCCAGCAAAAACACTAATACTCAACCTGATTCCTATTGGCCTGCTTTTCACCTTTCCTACTGAGGAGGATGGAAGGGAGAAAGACACAAGGAGAGAAAAAAACAGGAAGGTGGAGGTGGGGGGGGGGGGGGGGGGATAATGGAGGGAGGGGGGGGGGGGGGGGATAATGGAGAGAGATGTTGGCTGAATTTCTAAAACAATTTGCACAGCAGTCAGGTGGAGGCTCAATCCTGCTTCCAGAACCACACATCAATAGAAATCACAGAGAGAAAATGTAGCACTAATTAAGGGTTGATAAGCTGTAGTCAAGAGCAGTTTAGGGGAAAAGCCAGCAGACGACCCAAGGCTGTGCATGCTCAGTTCTACGTGGCATTCCCATTGCTGGCCTGGGAGGAAGAGGTTTCAATGTTTTGTTTTGCTTTTTTCAAGTTTGAGGGATTCTGTTCTTGTTTTTATTTAATTTTATCTTTAAAGCCAAATGGGCTACTAGAAAACAATTTGATGGTCATTTTTATTCTAAACATCATTTGTGAAACATGGCATGTGGGGGGATAACTAAGAAGGGAAAAATTAGTTACCTAGCAACAAAACTATTTTAAAACATTCTTCAGTATACTGCCTGAATGCTCTTGATTCAAAGGTGTGTGGTTCTGAACACCCACCAAATTGATACATGTTCCTTCCTTTTGAACACCTTTCAGAGAAACAAAGTAAACATCACCAGGAGCCATAGTCGGGCGGCAAAACTTGGCGATGTCCCACTTATGCAGTGCAGAAAAATTTACTCAAGACATAAGCGACAAAATTTGTTAGCAAACTATTCATGCCATTGTGGTCAAAATTATTTTCAATGTCTGAAGGGTAGGGTTTTCCATGCAAGAGATTAAAAAGAACATGAATTGTAACTAATAGAGTTACAATTCTAACTCACATCTGGGAGGCACCTACATAGGGGTTCAGGTATGTGAAGAAATGGCACTTGATGTTTTGGAAATGAGAGAGCTGGACCTTGCCCCAAATCACGACACTGATAGGCAAAGGAACAAGAATTTCTAAGTAACTGTTGGAATGTCAAGTTCTGGCCCAACAGATGGACATGCCCATTATGTCACTCAAATGCTTCTCTCTGATAAAAGGTAAAAGCCTGCAGACCCCACTGAGGTATAATCAAGTAAGCCGAACAGGTCTCTCTATCCAAAGTGAGACCACAAAACACTGAGATTGATGACTTTATACGTCATTCCGAATTCTTATTTGGGGAGACATTTTTTTTTTTAATGAATGAACTGTCTCTATCAACAATCCAAGAGATGTTCTGGGAAGGCTTCTAGCCAAAGTGCAAGGGCTTTGATGAGTTTGGCAGTGCATGGATGTTTAAGTTGTGATTCCTATGTGAAGCATTCAGGCCACAGTGGCACGTGGCCACATCTTAGGTCAATGTGCATCTGGAGGCCAAGTCCAAGGGACTAACATTGCCAGGCAAAACTCCAGGACAAAGAGGAAAGTGCTGTATGCATATACCATGTCTCATCCAGAACCTTCTTCCACAGCCTGCCCATCACTCCTTTTGTTTCCAGAACCTAAGTGTCCAGATGGGCTGGGGATATGATAGCAGAGACCAAGAGAAGGAAGAAGAAAAAAAACCCACAACAGCCAAAGTCTCCTCTGCTTCCTACTATACACATCAGACATTGCTAATTGGACAGCAACAAAATTTTATTAATAGGACGGACATTACAGAATGAGCTTGTTATAAATGGGCCCTGTCAGGCCCTTATTCAGCTACCAAATGAGTATTTGCAGTTCAGTGCGCTCATCTGAGGCATCAGGCCTCGTGCTGGATAACAAATGATTGCTATTAACCGTATTGTTAGTAATGATGGCTGAAAACAAACAAAAACCCATAAATAACAGTCTACAGAAAAATTAACCCATAAACTTGATAGATACCCAGCTGAGAAGTAATAAATGACACTCTGGGGCCTGCTGGGAGAAGCTAGTGGTTTTTGTTTTCGTCTCTGTCATTAACACATTTTCTGTGCTAAAAATTAGATTCTGATATATAATTATCAGCGCTCCCAGATATTAATTCTGCTATTGCTCCCTCGGTTTCTCTTCTGCCAGGCTGAAATGTTATTCACAGATTAGTCACACATCAGACACTTAACAGAGCAGGTCAGAGCGACAGGCAGCCTGGGCTGACAATACCAACCTGCACCCATCTTCTCCTCTTTTTTTTTTTTTTTTCCAAACCAGGGACACAAAACAAATTTCTCCTATTAATTAACTAGGGTTCCCTTCCAGCCACAACAAGCCTGTGCAGTGTGACGTGAGCTGAGTCGGTCTGCTCTTCTCTAATGAAGGCTGCCAAGGGAGGCAGGAGTGTAAAATGATCTTGCATTTATGACATCTGAACCCACATTCATTAACAGCCTTCAGCAGGGAGGTGGGTGAAAAGGACTCTCCAGTTGTGGATCCCTCCCACCTAGAGACCCTCCTCTCAGAGGACTGCGTGAAGGGGAAAGGTACACACACCATTAAGCACAGACGCAAGAGATCCCTCACACACACACACACACACACACACACACACACACACACACACACACGCACGCACAGAGAATTTCAGCAACCACACTATCAAGGGGAAGGACCTTGAGTTCCCAAATGTCATGACTTCTGTGCAAATAATTGATCTTGACTGAGATATGATCCCACCCGCCACTAGCTTGTATTTGTTAGGAGCCATCCAAAGTGAAATGCACAGGATCCTCCACAGGCAGAAGCTGCAAGCAGAGAGGGGCACAGGCTTATAGGAAGACAGACACACACACACACACACACACACACACACACACACACACACACACACACTACTCATACATAAACACCATGCCCTCATCAACAAGGTCACTGTCATCTTTGCACACCATGCATTTCTTCTCCTGAGTTTTTTTTTCAGAAATCACTCAGGGAAATATTTTGAAAAAGGCAAAACGCTAAACAGGTTCAGTTTAGAAGTGACATCATTCACAAAAGTCAGACTGAGTTAAAGATAAGATGGTGGCATTCAGGATAAAAGATGAATTATGGGAGAGGAGGGCTAAGAGTCTTGACAACAGGATAACTCAAGTGAACAGGAAGTGGGTACAGGAAGCTGGTGCCGGAAGTGGTCCTCGAGCCTGTTCTGTGGAAACAGGAGCAGCAACTTCTAGTTCCTATGCAAATGCCTTCAAGCGTCAGATCACTTGCCACTCTGGAGAAGTAAGAACAAAAACAGGAGAATTTTTTTTAATTGGACCATGTGGCCAAGCCGCTGAAACCCAAAGAGCAGATGAATGTCGAGGATGCTGAGAGCTGCTGCTAAAAGGAAAGGAGAAAACAATTAAGTGGAGAGGTTGGCCACTTATTCAGAAGACCCCGCTAGGGTTGCTCAGTCGTAGGATGGGCCTTCTTTGCTTTCAAGCCCTGTTAGGGCCCTGGGCTGCCCAGTCATCTAATCATTTTGAGCTGGGGTTTTGTTTTGTTTTGTTCTAAAATGCGAGCCAATTGTGATTTCTAATCCCCATGTCCATCCCTGAGATCGTGTTGTCTTCATGACAGGTACCTAAACTGTAAACCTCCTGCCTCCCATATACTCCATTTTCTCTGTATCCAGCATTGTGATATTAAATAACTATAAAACTAGAAAGCCAAAATAACTAAATCACCTGGCGGCCAATTTCTGAGAGTTAAACCACAAACCCGGAAAATGGTGAAGTGTGTTGAAATAATGTAAAGGAAACCCATAAATTCAAACTTTATGTTCTGTAAAGAACAAATACGAAAAAGGCATCAAAATAATGAAAGATTGTTTATGTATTCTGGCATGAAATGGGAATGTGTTATGAGAGAGAGAGCAGCGGCGGAGACAGATCGACAGAGCTGACAGTGTGGTATTCATCCTGCGTGGTGGAGCAGGCATCCCGCTAGTGGCAGGAGACAGCGCAATAAATCAAGGGCTCTCGAAGCTGTACCTACAGCTTATTACATCCAAGATGACAAATAAATAATAATCCCTGTCAGAGCGGTCCTTTGCTCAAGGATTGAGCCTGAAACCTTTGGCTCATCACTCCTCATCTTAAGTGAAAACACGAGAACCAGGGAATTGGAGGCCACGCTTTACTAAGCTCATGAAACACAAAACAAGCTGGACCTGAGAACTAGGACTGAGCAACACAGGTCAGGAAGGAAAGAAGGAAGGGTAAACATTTAAATCATCCTTACTGAGAGGCGGCTGCACTGCAGAATGTGGGGTAACACATCCTAATCTTGGGGTGTTGGAATACCTACTACCTGGCATACCCACCTTTAATAAGAAAGACCAGGCTGAGGTCCAAAGACAGTCCTACCAAGCAAAGGAGCAAGGTCAAAGAGTCATTCAGCCCCCAACTGCCTGTGGTCTAGCCCTCCAAACCCCCACAACCCAGTCCTTCTTCCCACTTTATTTACTACCCATGATAAAAGGCACCCTCCACTCAGACATGCCAGCTCCTCCCTGTCTGGAAAGGAGCTGACTTCAGTGGATGCTATGACCTTGAACATGTGCTTTAACCTTGAATCTCATGCTTTTCATTGTTCCTGACTAGTTGTGGGAAGGTTTCTCCAAGGACTCTGGATAATTCTTGCACACTATCTCTCTATCTGGAAGGGCTCTACATTCACTGTGGCTCCCAAACTCTCTTTCCAAAAGCAAGCTCATTTTCTGTCCCTCGAGTGACAGATGCATCTCTAGCTCCTTTTCTGCCTCCCAGAAGGCACATAGGAGAGAATAAATTCTGATAAGGCTAAATGAGCTTGGACCCTGGCTTCCCCAGAAGAACAGTAAGGACCACACACACACACACACACACACACACACACACACACACACAGCATATACTAACAACCCTTGAATATCTTATCAACTGTCATCCTACTTTTAATTCCTGAAGAGGGCAAATCTGTGTCTTGGGCTTTGCAATGACTGTACAAAGAGGGATCTGTGAAAGGGAATAGGAATCACCACAGAGACCTAAGTCCCAGTGGCCACCATTCTGTCTATCCAATAACATAGCAAGATACCCACCATTGCTTAATCTACCCATACTTCCTTATACCAAGGGGACCTGGCAGAGTGGGCTTGAGTTCAAATTCTGACTCCATATAAGCTGATGATGTCAGGGGGTCCACTTAATTTCACTGTTTCTATTTCCTCATATGTGTTTAAAATGTAGTGCTGACGAACGCTCACCCATAAGATGGCATTGTGCTCAAAAAGGTCCCTAACATAATCTGGGTCTAAACCAATAGTCCCCTTTCCATTCACTGCTCACCACATCCAGTCCTCATATTCTAGAGCAGTGGCTCTCAACTTTCCTAATGTTGTGATCCTTTAATACAGTTCCTCATGTTGTGGTGACTCCCAACTATATTATTATTTTCATTGCTACTTCAAAACTATAATTTTGCTCCTGTTATTAATCATAATGTAAAATCTGTGTTTTCCAATGGTTGTAGGCAACCTCTCTGATAGGGTCATTTGACCCCTGGAGGTCATGACCCACAGGTTGAGAACTACTGTTTTAGGATGCTAAAACACATCTTTTTCTTTCTTTCTTTCTTTCTGGTTTTTTTTTTTTTTTTTTTAACATCAATTCGATCATACATTTGATTTAGAGTCTTCTGAAGGCTCAAAGTCCTCTACAGGAACACAAGCTGCCTGAGGAAACCAGTTGAGCCTGGGACAACCACACAGACAAGAACTTGAAAGCAGGTCAATAAAGTCATTGATAGTTTCTCTGGGCTGGCAAGATGGATCAGCAGGGAAAGGCACTTGCCACCATGCCCTGAGCTTGAGCTCAAGGAGCCCAGGTGGAATGAGAAAAGTGACTGTTGTAAGTCGTCCTCTGATCTGCACATATGTACCATGGCACGTGCATGCCCATACACACACAAAAAAAAAAACAAATGAAATGGCAACAAGTAAAAAAAAAAAATCTTGCAAGCTATGTATGAGCAAGTACTACAACACAACAGAGGTTCCCGAGCCTGGTGATTTCGTGCCTTTAACTCTTTGCCAACAGAAATAATCCAAATGTTTTAAATCTGTACTCATCACACTGTCAATACACCAAAAACATGACAGCACTCAAGTGCTCCTAGGGGTATTTAAAAATACTTTTAAATGTTTTCAAATAATGGAATTCTTCTTTGATGGAATAGAACTCAGTCTTCAGAAAATGTTTTAAATTGCATGCCTATATAATCTCAGTATTCAAGAGGCCAAAGCATGAAGATTGCCCATAAGTTCAAGGCTACCCTGGGAGACATTGTGAATTCCAGGCCAGCCAAAGCTACAGAGTGAGACCCTGCTTCAAACAAACAAAGATGACAATGAGTCAACATGGCAACATGTAAGTGACCTCATGTTACAAGAAAGGACACAACTGGAGTGTTGGCTCCCATTTCAACCACAGACATTATGACCCTAGGAAAAGATGAACATGTACAGATAACAATATTCACACAGCAGAAATGAAAGGCAGTTCCTCACATTCTTCTGTTCGATATACTTCCTCTGATTGTATTTTGGGGTTCTGTTTCTATTCAAACATTATTTTAAAGGGCTGGAGCTGGGGGTCAGGTAAGCTTGGTCATATGAGAACAAGTAGATAATGGAATGAGCCCCAGTTATAAAAAAGAAACAAGAAATTTTCAATGGTAAGAGAATAATGAAGATGAGCAGATTAGATTAGATTGCTAAATTGAAAAGGGAATATCCATCTTAGGCATTTTTGTTTGGCTTGGTTTGTTGTTTTAACTCCTCTTGTTTAAAGGGGTCTAATACTCCTTAGGACTGAGGGGGGTGCATTTTTATCAGTCATTAAGAAAAAAAATGTATGATCATAGACATTGCCAAGCTCATGAGGCCTCAGTTCTCATTTCAAAACAAGCCTCAGAAATAACATAAAAATGTGTCAGTGATATACAACTCATTCAAAAGCAAATCTACAAGGCTGTTGTGTGTGTGTGTGTGTGTGTGTGTGTGTGTGTGTGTGTGTTCCCTGCAGCTAAGCATCAAATGGGGTTCTTCTGAAAACCTAATTGTCTGTTTCTTCTAGATAATCTTCTCCTAGATTTTATTTTTATGAACAACAAATAAGAAAAAGTTGTACTTCAGGATTGCTTATGGCTCAATGGTCAAGAGCAACTAATGCTCTTGCAGAGGACCCAGGTTCAGTTTCCAGCACCAATATGCAAGCTGACAATTGTCTGTAACTCCAGTTCCAGGCCTTTGGTGGCACTGCATTCATACACACACACACACACACACACACACACACACACACACACACACAGAGAGAGAGAGAAAGAATACATATACATACATACATACATACATACATACATACATACATACAGGCAAACACCGGGGATCATAAAAACAAATTATTTTTCATTCAAAAATATGCAGCCACTAAATGAGTTTAAAATTGAAAAACTGCCAGGTGGTGGTAGCACACGTCTTTAATCCTAGCACTCCGAAGACAGAGGCAGGCAGATCTCTGTGAGTTCAAGGCCAGCCTGGTCTACAGAGTGAGTTCCAGGACAGGCTCTAAAACTACACAGAGAAACCCTGTCTGGAAAAAAACCAAGAAAATAAAAGAAAAGAGAGGAGAGGGAGGAGAGGAGAGGAGAGAAGAGGAAGAGGGAGAGGGGGGGAGGGGAGAGGAGAGGAGAGGAGAGGAGAGGAGAGGAGAGGAGAGGAGGAAAGAAAAGAAAATTGGAAAACTGGGAGAATTGGCAGCAAAATATGTAGCCAACGGAGTTTTTCAGGTGGTCCGTGCTGTTTCTAGTTTACAGACTTCAGGAGAGATGGCACCACAGGAAGAGATAAAAAGGAGTCTTCAAATGTTCTCCTTCCCACTCCATCCTACTCTAATCAGTATCTCTCACATGCTGCCTGCCCCTAGAGGAGCTGCTGGAGCATCACCACATAGCCTCAGCCTGGACTCTTGGGTGACTTAGCTCTTCTTTCAGTATTTTTGTGTTCTATCACATTCCTGATTGAAAATAATTCTACTTTCCCATTTCTGTAGTCTGGGGGTTTGGTGGCCCTCACGTAGCTCTCAATAAAGAGCTATGTGCTTTCCTGTCCAGTTCCAAGGATCATTTTTAAAGCAACACAGTGAAAACACACTGGACACTGGGCAAAAAGATGAGGTTTAAAAGCCATATCCAGGGTTATCTTGTAATTATCCAGCTCTGGGTCTCCCTTTTCTGTCTTCTTCCCTGAATGTAGCTGAAGAAACCTTCAAAGTGGAAACACCCCAATCCTCTCAGCAAGCACCCCAACTCCAGTAACTGTGTCTAACACTTTGTAGATCAGAGTGACATTGTCAGAGAACACTTGGGAATGCTGTCTTATTTTGAAAACATGGCAAAGAGAAAATGCTATGCTCCATCCCATTCTTTGCTAAGTGTATCAATGTGTACTTTAACTCTTAAGCAATTGGTTCCTAAGAGAATCAGATTCCTGTAGGCCCCTGAAGCTGGCCTTCCATCATCTAGGAAAAGACATTCCACTCAAGACAAAACCATGTCATAGAATCCTTCTATTTGTGGCACTTTCAACTTAATCCGTGTGTTCTAGGTTCTCTCTCCTCCCTCCCTCCCTTTCCCTGTGCAGACCATCTAGTCCAGTAGACCTGATCAGTGTGCCAATAGGAAAAGGGATACCCATAATGGTAAAGCAAGACTTGTTGGCATGGCATCCCAGACGGAACTGGGACCAGTAGCCTTTAGTTCCTGGTCTTTTGGCTGCATCAAGTTAGTTCCAATTACTGCTTTCTTCTGAGCAGAAAACACACATTACTACTGCCCTTGGACCTTACAAAACCATGTGAGAGGTGCTCCCATGTGGCCAAGACCACCACTACCCCTGCCTCAGAAGACCCTAGGGTCAAATACATGTTCAACAGGACCCTTTGGAGTAAGAAGGTGTGATTGAGGCTGCCCAGTGCCAAACCCTTCTGGCATATACAGTCTAGATGAATTTTAAGAAGCACATCCTTTGAGGTATGTTTGGGTTTGCTGACTTAAATTGGATTAACCTAACAAAAGCCATGAGTATAAACTAATAATCTGATTCTCTAATATAATAAAATGATCACAGATCAAAGGCATCTTAAAAAATATACACAATAGCAATCCTGTTGATATGTATCATGATATGATTTGTGACAATCCAAGAAAGTTGAAAGGTAGTTATTATTAAACTGAAAATGTCTCAGAATCCCACTAAGAAAATAATGCCAGATGATAACGCATGGTTCAGGTACACACTACAATGGACTTAAATTATTATGGGTGCACTTCATACTTAATTACCTTTCCAAAATATGCCGGGGTATCTTGTCATAAACTGAAGAGTTCTCGGCACCTCTACTAAACACTGCTCTGAAATGCAAAGCCTTTGCTAATGTTTTTATTTGAATAACTTATGGGCCAATATAGCAAGCATCAACACGTTTTATAGAACTAGAGCCCAGCTCTCTGAAATTCCTCCTACCCTCACGCCAGTCACTGTTGGGAGCATTTAGTTATAAATTGTCTTTCAATAAAAGTAAACGCTCCCAAAACAACAAAATGAAAAGGCACAGCAGCTTAAATCAAGGGAAGTCAATTTCCACATGCCGATCCTAAATATTTCATGGCCCTATTTTATTCTGACATTTGTAGATGACTAAAGTGTTACAAAGGAAATAAAATGCTGATTAAAGAGTTCACTGTCATAAAGGTTACTGAATTGTAAATGGCCCTCTCCATCTTCCTGTTAATAGGTACCCAGCTGTAAACATCATGAAGGATGTGGCAGGAGGGCAGCTTCCCTCCTTCAGGAGCTGTATATACATTAATCACTGAATCACCAAGCCATGCTTAATTGCAAGCTGTATATCACACAAATCCATGGTAAGTAGAAGGAAACTCATTATTGCTGCTTCATAACTACTGGGTACTTCTCATTTTAACCTCCTCACACCTGGAACACGCTAGTGCTATCTAACAGGAATGTAGGAAAGATAGCATGCCACTAATTACAGCCCACATGGCACCTCCATCCATGATGCCTGAAAGACAGAACACACCACTCTCGGGGCTGTAGACCTATGGCTGCAAAGCACATTTTTCTATGAGGGCCTCTTTCACTGCCTCGAACCCATCTCCCATCTTCCCTCCCTGGGAAACGCATGTTGAATTCATTACTCCTTGAGAGTTTACAGAACTGTTCAAATGATAAAGAAAAAAAAAACTCACAGTATATTCTCCTTTGACAAAATTATTGATTTAAATCCCATACAATAGCACAATACTATTTAAAGGTCAACCCAAGAAAAATGAGTTTACACCCGAACAGAGCTAAGCTTATCTGTCAGGGAAGTGTAATGATGTGTTTATTTCCTCACTGGGGTGTGTATATTTTTCAGAAAGATACGACAGTCTACTTGCAGGTGAAATCTGCTCTTAAATGGGAATTTCAGGAGATATTTACATTTCAGATGGTAGGGCTGATACTGTGGGGCCCTGAGACCCATTTCTGTACTTAATAGTCAGGCGAGTATTTATTTTCATCACCTCAAAATTATTCTTCTCACACTCAGGTCAAAATGAGACATGCACTTGAAAACCATAACCACAACTCATGGAGAAATCTCTTAGAAAGCCAAATGCTGCTGATGGAATGTGAAGCTTCCACGGGGGCTGCTGCTTCTGCATTTTCAATCCCATTTACATTTCAAAATACAGCACGGAAGTTTGTTATTTCTAGAAACGTTTGCCTCTGGCATGTCTACATTTGTGCTTTTTAGCATTTTCCTTTCCTTTTTGTAACATGTCTGTGGTGAATGTATGTATGCACACGTGTGTGCACATGTGTGCAGATGCACGCACACATTTGTGAACATTTGTGTGAAAGTGAGAGAGCAACACTGGGTGAAATCTATCACCCTCCACTTCATTTTGGTTTTTTGTTTTATTGTTTAAGACAAGTCCTTTCACTGATTCTGGAGCTCACAGATTCAGCTAGACTGGCAGCCCAGGGAGCTTCCAGCTCTACCTGTCTCTGTCCCCTCACACTAGTGCTAAGATTAGAGGTGTGTGTGTGTGTGTGTGTGTGTGTTCACACACACACACACATGTGTTCCCATGCCTGGCTTTCAAATGGGTGCTGTGGATCTGAAGTCAGATTCTCATGCTTGAGCAGCAAGCTCCTTACCATAGAGCCAGCTCCCTAGCCCCTTTCTTGTCTTTTCTAAAGGTCAGCTGGGGTATATGGCTCCCATTGGATCTACCACCTTCCCAGGTCAGCTTCTTCATGGACTCTGACCTAGGCCTCACTGGGAGAAAGCAAAGGTCCTAAGGGGACAGACCTAATGTTCTGCTTCTAGGCCACACCCCACAAAGCCCTGGCCCACTGCTGGTCCACTGAGCTCAGATCACCAGGCATTTCCTAAGAGCCAGGTGCTATATTAGGTCGTGAAGTACAGAGCGACAACACTCTCTTGTAAAAAGTCATTAGCGTTCATTTGGTAAACACTGGCTGAGACTTCACCATGTGCTTGATACTCTCTGCAGTGGCCACTCAGAGATTACTGTCTGGAAGGCCAAGAGATACTAAATGACTAAGTTCAAGTGACGTGGGCATGACCCCAAGGATGCTGAAGATGCTCTGTGAACAAATAGCAAGGAAAGCACAGCCCAGCCAGCCACAGCTCCCTCTAAGCCTCCTTCAGAACTTCCCTTCCAGCATGACCTCTGACAAGTGAACAAAACCAGGAGTCTAATGCAGGAGTCTCAGTTATACCTCCTCCTCCTCCTCCTCCTCCTCCTCCTCCTCCTCCTCCTCCTCCTCCTCCTCCTCCTCCTCCTCCTCACCCATTCCAATGCTGAAGAAACCTGTTCCCCACCAACACTCACTTGCTAGTCTTCAGAGGACTGTGAGACAGACAGTTTTTATAACTAGCATTCTCCATAAAATGATGGTACAGCCAAAAGACCTCAGCCTTCATGGTCAAGCACACCTAATCCCATGGCTAAGTTCTACCTACAGTCAGATTTCTCTGGTCTCTGGTTTTACCAAAGATCCTCCATCTCTTCATATCCATCCATCCTTCCTTCCTTCTGTTCATTCATCCATTATTTTGTCTATTCATCCAGTCATCTATCCACCTTTCCTTCTAAATAGGAGCCAATCTATCACTGAAGAGGACATCCATCTATCCATCTACCCATGCACCCATCCTTCCATCCATTCATCTATTCACTAATCCTTCTAACCATCCATCCTTCCTTCCATCCATCCATCCACCTTTCACCAATCCGTTCTTCCTTTCTTCCATCTACCCATCTCTCCTTCCATTGAACAGGTACATACTGGATGCCCACCAATTTTCCAGGAATTTTCATATTTGTTTTATTTCATCTTAATCTTCTATAGCAAGCTTTCCAAATCCGTTTGCTCAGGCACATTAACATATGTTAACTTACATAGTACATACTCTTACCATGATACTTAATGTATTCATACAATATGTGCAGTTCCTTTAAAGAGAAGATCATTGAGGGAGATGTCATATGATGTCTCATTGTTTTTCATAAAGTGTGCCTTTACACTGATGAAAAGGCAATGTGAAGATCTGGTTCCAATTGCAGTGCAACACTTGACTTTAAGAAATTAAGAACATACCATTTTGCTCAGATAGATTATTAATTACTTACAGCTATAGTAACAATCCTCCACAAAGTTGATAGCATTAAACAGTAATCATTCTCTTGAGGTTCTGAAAGTCATAAGGCTAAAATCAGGGTCACAGGAGTGAACGGTGTGGACAGGGCCGTACTCCCTGCCAGGATTCCATGGAAAAATCTTCCGGCTCCTATTGCTACCGCCAGCACTTGGCTTCGAACCACCTTGCTCTCCCTCTCTGCTTCTGTTACCTGTTCCCCTTTTTGTGAGTGTCACGTCTCTTTCTTTGCCATAAACATACTTGTGATTGCATCAAGGCTCCACCAGGATAATCTCCCTACCATAAGCATCCTTAATCTCCTTCCTGTAGAAAGCTTCCCCCATATGAGGAGGCATCCAAAAGTTCCGGAGATTATAGTTGGTTGCCTTTGGACAAACATTACCAGGTAGCACAGAATGCATGAGAGATGGATGGCTACAGTATTGTTTGTACTTTCCTAATCATGGTAGTCTTTTTTAAGCACATTGGCCAACCATAGTTACAGTGATGTTTTAACGCAGTGGGTGAACATCCACCTTCCTTGACCAAAATGTATGGCATTTTTTGATTTTGAAGAATTCTGAATATTCTGGGATACAAGTAAGCTCTGAAGATGACCAGAAAAGGCAAAGTAACATCAGTCACCCCTACCAACAGCTACCCAGCTCTGGGAAAATCTGAAATAAAATAGTAAGTGCATCGTGTAGATCCAGCCTGGCGTTCAACACCACAGTAGCACCAATAGCAAATAGTGCAGGATGCACAGACAATGCTAGAGTAAGTGCCACTGGCTACCATCCTCTCATTGGTAAGATGCTAGAGCAACTGGAAGGAAAAGGGAAGGAAGGGGGCAGGGAAGAAGGAAGGGCAGATTTGTATAAAAGAAAAATGGAAAATTTACATTAAACACATGCACACACCTCAATCAAATAACCTCAGGTTGAAAAAAAAAAGTTTTGTAGTCAATCCCCAGCTTACAAACAAGATTATAAAGGGTCTGCCATTTAAGGGTTTAATAAAAATAAATCTTAGCCCTGACACCCTGTAGCTAGAAGCTACATTAAAAGTGGTAAATGCTAAAGAGAACAAAAGAAGTAAAACTGTTGCCAGCACCTACAGCTTCGAGAGACTCTAGTGTGGGGCCAGAACAGCACCCACGTGTCCTTCTGACATGGGCATCTGAACCAACTGGGGATACTGGCTCAAGGTAAACTTGAAACACTGATACATCTGTGTCCATCCATGTGGCCTTATGCAAACTGGACTCCATAGCTTAGCTTTCTCCTTTTCAAATGCAATTAAAGTATCTACCCCAGATGGTAATGTTACCATGAAGTGATGTAAGGTTCTTGGGATTTCAACCAACACGTAGTTAACAAGAACAAGTTATATTTGGGTGTTAGTTATACCAGAGGGTCTCCTCCAAAAGATGCCCTAGGTTACAAAGAAGAAATATACACATATTTAAACATTATCAAATGTATAATTGTATTTATAAAAAATACACCCGCTATATGTATAGCATACAGAGAGTTGTATGTATGTGCCTGGCATATAAAAGGTACCCACTGAAGCTAGGCTTCTGTTTCTAATTTCATGAAGCATATGAGGGTCACACAAAAGTCATGGAGCTAACAAGGGTAGGGAGAGAAGATATCCTTCCTCCCACATTCTGATACCATGCAGACATGCTACCATCTTCTGTGGATACAAGTCACTTGTTCAAATGTCAAAATCTGAGGCTTTGGGTTTCAACACATGCCCTACTGACAAATGCTTCTACCCATGATCACAAACATCAAAAGCATCTGATGCTCTTCTAGCAGGAAGGTCCACCTTGGAACACAGGGAGAATCATTTGGAAAGCATCACTCAGTATCTGTCAAACTTAAGTGTTGTAAAGTTTTTATGTTCCATTACATATGGAGTTTATGCACCAACTCCCAACATCTTGTGCAAGGTTTTAACTAATTCTACAAAAGAAAAGAAAAACAATCCAGTAGAAATTTCAGCCCAAACAGTGATGGGATCCTACTGAAACAGGAAAAAAAAAAAAGACATAACATCTGATCATTGTTCAGTACAAATTGTTAGATCGCTCACTCTCTCAAGGCGAGGTGGGTGTGTGCTACAAAACAAGGGAATCAATCATCTTCTCAGTAGGCATCATTTCTGCTGATCTCAACTGTGTGGATCGACTCTGCTGGACATCTCCCATGGGTATCTCTCATCATCACCTCATACACCCCATGTCAAACTCACAACATACAGCACAGTGTTCAAATTCTAGTACCCAAAATAAAGACTGAGCAATCTGCAGTGGGAGAGGGGATGATATGCTAGCAGTCAAGAAGTTGGGAAAGGGCAGATGAGATGCTCAATAGACCCTGAGTAGGCAGACAAGGTGAGACATGTCAGTGAAGGGCTGATCACAGGGCAACTCGAGATCACAGGGAGAGCAGCAGCAAGAGTCACTCTGGATTCAAGGAAAGAAAGCTGATTCATCCCACCTGACTCTGCTCCAGGAACACCCGGGGAGAGGTTCTTCTATAGATGGATTTCCATCTTCCAATCTATAAAACCAGTTTACTATCCCAAAGCTTAGCCACTTAATCACTCAAGGTCACTTGAGTCCAAGCACCAAGACATTAGTTCCACTGTTTTTATTTGCTGAGAAGGTTTTCTTAAATACTTAACTCTCATGAGAAATTAAGTGTTAGGTATGAAAGATGTTCAACAAACATTTCTAGGTCTCCACTGAGTCACAGGGTAAGAATAATGCCTAGTGGTTAGTTCTGCCCATGAGTTGCTCTACAAAGGAGAACTCACTGCCAATACATGAGCCTCCAGAATACCCATGCCCCTTTATTCCCCTTTGGTCTTTGTGTAGTAATACTCACAATGCTGAAACCTCCTCCATCTTGAGTCCCCGTGTGATATGAAATGATTAAGATTTCTCTGCCAGTCTATGTACATATGGCTCAAGCAAGAAATACATCTAGCTGTTTTGCTCCTTTGAGATTCTGGGGGTTATTTGTTACTCCAGCACAACTTAGAGGAGTCTAACTAATATATCCAATTAAAAGCCTGAAATTAAAATTGTTGCTACAATTATTTACCCTAGTATTACAACTAAAACTGCTGCCTGTAACACCCTTCCTTTTCATATGCAACTCTTGGTATTTCTCAAGATACAGCAGGTGCCAGATAGCTGGAGTTCATCTATTTACATCCATTACTCCACCAGCTTCCCAAATGCTTTCTCCCTGGAAAGCAGTAGCCACCTCTGTAGGAATGTAGAAGAGAAAGGAGGGCCTACAGCTCACCTACATCCAGTTTAAAGAGGAATTTCCTAATGCAGAGACTCTTAAGCAAAAAAACATCAACCCATAAAAGCACATGACATGGTTTAAACAACCAACTACCACTTACGGTAATGGGACGTTACAGGAGAGGCCTGGGAGATTTTACCCACAGAAGGCAAGCCAAGTGGAGACGCACCTGCTTGGATCCAGAATGGAAATAGCTGAAGACTTTTCGGGTCAGTTAGCAGGGATTACTACGGAGTGGGGGGGGGGGGGCCGGGGAGGGCGGGGAGGCTGTGAAGGATGGGTTTGTGAGGACCTGTCAGAGGAAAGAGGAGACCGGAGAACAAAGGGACACGGGATTAAAGACTGAGTTTCCTAAGGGGCTCCCTCCATCTGGGGCAGCAGGAATACAGAAACATACAGAGCTGTGTGAGAGTTGATAGAATATACACCACAGCTTTCACTTAGGATCACTCGAAAGACGTGCTAAGAGAAAGACGGGGTAAAATGAAGCCGTTAGGTTCTCATCAACTGTTGAGATAATTTGCTATTGGGGCCTTTCAAGCAAATACTGTTAAGGAAATAAATGTAATAAGTACAACACTTAATACTACTTATGGTAAGTTTTTTGAAATCTGTAAGGCATTTGGGGCTTTAAAAAATGATAATAAAAGTAAAGCCCAGCCCCTGTCTGGTTGGTTAATCACGGAACCATTGTTTGACAGACATGGCCAATGTGACCTCCATTCTCACCTGCTCAATAGCACCTCCTGAGGCACCAGATGTAGGGCCTGACTTACAGGAGGCAAGTGGTGTGGCATACTGGCCCCCAGTACACAGCCAGTGAGACTCACACAAACAGAGGGTGTGCTGATGAATTAGCAGTCAGACAGTGAGTGTCATTGGTAATAACTTCTTATTATGTCAAGGAATTTACATGTAGATCAATGTTAGCCATGCGCACTTGTGTATCCCCACCATAAATCACTATCGATTGGCACACCAATTCCTCGCCATAATTAGGAGCTATAGACAGGGTTGCAATATTATCTTAAATACTGTGTCACTATCCTCCATATACACCCGGCATTACAGAAAACCCAGACACTGCTGCCCCTGACATTCATGACATTGCACCTGCGGTTATTTGGGGTGGGGAGGCAATGAAGGTAAGTGAATAAAATGTTTCTGTGTGCAAAATCTACCTGAGAGATTCCCCACACCCTATTAGAGATTAAAAAATGGGAATTCCTCCATATCCATATTGAATTCCTGTGTGCAAATGTGAAAGTTGGCAACATGCTGCTCTTAATCTGATTTATGCACCAATTTATTTTATACATTAGGCACACTGTATGCAGGCTGACTGATGCATAAAAATTTCATACAAAAAAAGGACTCACTCCCATGCAACTGCCTGTCAGTTATTATTACCTCTTGTGGTTCGCATCCTACGGTGCGTAGGACAAATGACTCCATATACCAAATGCATTTTGCCCACTATACAAACATTTTGATCTGTTTCTATTTCCCCTCGGCTCTAACTCCAGAGCGCTAAGAACACTAGATCTTAACTTTCCAAAATCTTTTAATGGTACAAAATGCCCACTTATGCAGAGTGCCTCTATGTTCATTGTTTAACTGTATACACAAACACACTCACACACACTCATAAATGGCAAAGCAAACAGAGATGGATATTCTCAACCACTACCTGCCTGGGTATTTTTGATTAATTTTGTTGTGGTGTTGAAATCTTTTTTTTCCTCTACATATCAAGACCACCATGTGGTTTGTGTTGCTTTTCTAATTACCTTCCCAGGGCTATGTTCCCTCAGATATCACTGACGGCAAAAATTCACTTAAACAAGAAACCCTCATTTTAGGGGTGGGGTAGGATTTTTCGTTAGGGAAAAACCAACTAGAAAAGGCCTTTTTCTGAATTTTCCTTTTATTAGAGGTCTCCTTTCATCCAAGAAATATGGGGCCTGAAATAAATTGTACTATCCTGCTTTTTTTTTTAAATTCAAATCCTTACCAGAGCCAGGCAGTATGCTAATGAAAACAGGTTGATAAATGAGTCCCTGATATTTTCCAGACATTTTTCTCTCAGAACTGCTCTAAACTGATGTAGCTCAAAGAGAATAAGGCGCATTAAGTCATTATATCAATTTTTGTTACCCAGATACTTCAGTCCCAGTTAAGCGCTGACAGCCAATATAAAACAAGGCAAGGGCATCATAGGAATCCATCGATCAAATCTTGTCGTAGATAGATTGCCTATTACACAAATAGAACTCGTGGATTCAGTTTGTAGTTTTATGCTCTCCAATTAAAGGATAACAGGGTACTTTCCCATAAATCTACTAATTGCAAGAGAATTAATTTAACAAATTTCTCCATGCACAGAGGAAAAAGTGACGGGTTAAGCTAATGTAAACTAGCACAGATTGTCACAAAGAGGCTCCCATAACATCCTTCCCCTCTACCTGACTGGGCAAGGTGTCACAAGTATTTAGCTCCAGTGTGGCTCTCTGGCAACAGACAGCTGACAAGCATGACGCATTGCCCAAATAGGACATAATTTATGTGTGGTGCTCCTCTCCCTCTCCCCCTGCTCCCCCCACACGAAGGACGAAATCGCTCCCTCTCTGCATCTAATTAACGTTTCTCTCCAAGAGAAGCTGTTTTCCCAAGTCAGAAATATTACAGCTACGAGTCCCTCCATACCACTCAGCCAGCAGGAATGAGGGGGCAAAGCACAGAGTGGCCAGTGGTAATTCAAAGGCCGACGTGGCTCCAGGCTCCTACTTTGGGCAGGCTCAACACAGCACAGGGCACCCACTGACACACAATTCAATGCACAGGTGACCACAGTCCAGGTGTTAGAACCAAAGGAGATGATCCCAAGACACAAAGCAATTACCATGATTGATTTCATTGGTGTGTGCTATATACCACCAAATTATATTCAACTATTCCATGTTAATTTAATTTTTTAAAATAGTGATTGTTATAGTGTGTGTGTAGCGCACTCACACACAAGTGCTTGGAGGGTACATGTTTACATGTGCATATAGAGTATAACAGGCCAGGCAGTGGTGGCACACGCCTGTACTCCCGGCACTCGGGAGGCAGAGGCAGGTGGATCTCTGTGAGTTCGAGGCCAGCCTGGTCTACAGAGCTAGTCCAGGACAGCCTCCAAAGCTACACAGAAACCCTGTCTCAAAAATCCAAAAAAAAAAAAAAAAAAAGAATAGAGTATAACAGTCAACTTCAAGTGTCATTACACAAGATCTATACATCCTGTTTTTTGAGCCAGGGTCTCTCATTGGCCTGGAACTCGCTAACAGGACTAGGCTGACTGGCCACCCAGCAAGCCCCAGAGAACTTCCTGTCTCTACCTCCCCAGAACAGGGATTACAAGTTCATGCTACCACATGCCATTTCTACATGGTTTCTGGGGATTTCAGATCCTAGTGCTTGTGTGGCAAGCCTCTTGCTGACTGACCCTTCTCTAACAACACTAAGTTACAACTGAAAAAAAGGAACAATAAAATGTCATAGGAGGATTCCCTGCCTCTTGGGTTCAGTGTCCCCAGGGCAAAGCTATGATGAGGACACAGCAGATGCCACAATCATGTATGGTGGCCTATAACCACACCCACAGCAGGATCAGACAGCTCAATACAAGGTAAGAGGAAACCCTCTGCCCAAGGGGAGGCCATTCTTCACATTTGGAAAAAACAGCCCAGATTTCTTTTTTCTTATTTTTCCTGCAATGTGTTTCAGATTTAGCCTTCATTTTAAGTATCTCAACCCATTGTGTCTGCACTTTCTGGCTAGACATTTTGAAAGGGAATTTACAAAGCACAGAGGCTGTACTTCGTACAGCACACCCCGGTTCGTGCTGAAAGGGGACAAATTTCATCTCTAGAAGGGACAAGTGAGTCTGTGAACCAAGAAAAAGAGCTTTGAATATGGGAGGAGACAGTGGCCACACCAGGACCACAAGTCCCAGCATACCCAACGTACACATGCCATCTTTAAGACCCCCTTCTCCACTTGTGAGTGCAGCCCAGAGCTTCCTGCATGCATATGGAGAAAAGGCACTGGTTGGACCTCTTTCCTAAAACACATTGCTAATGTCACCATTAAGTCACACACACTTGTGGTGAAAGAATGAAGCCCTTGCCACCTCACCACAAGTTAGCAGGTAATGACGGAGGGACAAGGGCAGCAAGTCTTCTGTGCTGTGGGCCTGGAACATGGGAAAGAAGCCACTGTGAAGGCAACCTCAACCTTGCCAGAGTTCTGTGAAGTGGAGACAAGATGTGGGCTGAGTCTAAGAGGAGACAGTGTTCCTTTGGCAACCTCTAACCAGAAAGAAAAGTGAAACACACACACAGTAACACTGGACACATAAAAATGTACTTCTGAGTAAAAGATATTTTAGGCACAAACACTGAACCCGAGTTCATGAGCCCTGCAGAACATCCCAGCTTTGATTCTAATGTATAACATAACACTGAGGTGATACCTAAGGCTCCCTCCATCATCCTTACAGGGAGGAGACAGAAGCCGATCTCAGAATTAGATGTAAGGAAGGGGCCACATCACAGAACACTGCAGGTAGTAAGGGTAAACACTAATGACACTTCTTATGTGGGGATGTAAACATTCATACACACATAGATGGGAATTTGAAATGTATTTCTTAATGCCAGACACAGCCAAACACACCTTTTAAAATCAATTGAAAGCCACCAAAGCAGCCCATCTCTGGGATGGCATGTGTATGCCCTCTGTCATATGACCACAGGTCTCCACAGAGAGCTGTCTGAAGTGCTTGGAAAACAGCAGTCGGAGCTCCAGAAGGACCAGCACTGAGGCCTTTCCTCTGACAGGAGCTCATTTCTAGTGACAAAGACAGAATGAGGAACGTGTCTTCTTGGGATAGATACCTGTCTGTGTGCAGATAACAAACTGGCTTATTTGAGAAAGGGCCCCATGGGTGCTCCCCACACTGAACCTGAGTGTCAGGCATGAGGGAAAGGTGGTGATTCCATCCTGGGGAAGACCACTCACATCCACTGACCATTAGAGAAGGCAAAGGCTGGCCTTCTACCAATGGAGATAAAGACTTACTTAAGTACCCAAGACAAGCATTAGAACCAGAAGCCTAAGAAAGGGCTGAGAGAAGGGTCACACCAAGGAGCCCGCCGACCTTCTTTCAAGAATCCATTAAAATAGTAACCCTGACACTTGAGAAATGGAGGCAGGAAGATCAGAAACTCAAAGTCATCTTTGACTACATAGTAAGTTTGTGGCTAGCCTGAGCTACTTAGGGCCATGTCTCAGAAAGAAACCATTAAGATAATACCACTTGCTTCTCCCCTTATGCTGATCCAACATATTTCTTCAACAGTTTTTTTTTTTTTTTTCCACTAATCCTTGTTCCGAGTTCAGAACCAACATCCTGGCTGGAAAGAATACCTAAAACAAGACATGACTTTGAATTATCAAACACATCCTGAACTGAACTTTCTAGAAAGACAGTATTTTTTTGTTTTTGTTTTTGTTTTTCGAGACAGGGTTTCTCTGTGTAGCTTTGTGTCTTTTCCTGGAACTCACTTGGTAACCCAGGCTGGCCTCAAACTCACAGAGATCCGCCTGCCTCTGCCTCCAGAGTGCTGGGATTAAAGGCGTGCGCCACCACCACCCGGTGAAAGACAGTATTTCTTAGGCTCACAGATCTTCTCATTCAAATACCTAGTTTGCAGAACTCGGTTGATGAAAGGTGTGGAGACTATAAAACATGAAAACAAATAAGAAAAAACCATCAACAGTGAAAGTGAATGAACTCAGACCTCTCAGGCTAGCCAGACTACAAACATCTTCAGACTCTGCCATACGTCAGATGCCAGATGTTAGAATACAGCAAAGATGCAGAAATCCCAAATCTAGCTCAGGAGCTTATGGTCTGACTAAGAACAGAGCTGACCAGAGTCCACTGGATACATAAGCATCAAGGGCAGGGTTGAGAGTGGTAAATGGCTCTCGGTTAGCTTGGGGTCTAGAGAATGGACCTCTCTAAGAGAGTCACATTTAAGCTGAGGCCTCAAGATACATAGAAGGCCAGAATTGCAACAAGTATAAGAAGCAGGTATCTCAGCCCCCGACTGCAGCCCCAACATCCTCAAAGACAGAGGCCACATCTCATCTATCTTGCTACCCAAGTGTCTGGAAATCAGCAAGTTTTCAATGGACACACTGAAGAAGGGTGGATGAATGATGACAGGTGTGCAGCTGGCTATAGTCACCTGGGAAACTCCTCTTGGTCTGTCTTTCTCCAGGGAGGTAGTCCTCCACCTACTGGGATAACATCTGTCCACATTTACATAGTAATGAGGAAATGGAGGAAAGTGGAAAAGGCCTGAAGCTACTGAGTCCACACCCTGATCTGAGCACTAACGGAAAAGTGTAGTGGTTTGTCATTTCCAACATAATTTTTCTATTGCTCCATCTCAACAAACTTTTAAAATAATTTTTAAAGCCCTACCTGTCTCAAATTAAAGGACTTTGTGATGTCACAAGAGAGTTGAGGTGATGGCGATCAGAAAGGAATCATCAGTGAGATGCTGGCTGTAGCTTTGTTTCCTTGTGGGTATGAGGTTGATCAGATGGCCACAGTAGATCTTGCACCTCCCCTCTCCTCATTTGTGAAAGACAGGACTATTGCTGCTATTCAAGTCCCACAGTGAAATCTAAAGTTAAAGCTAGGGCCCCTTTACAATGGCCACAAGATGAAAATTCATTTTGGTAACTGTCACAAAGGGCAGAGGTAGACGATAAAGTAACTCATGTTTAGAATCCAAAACCTGAGAGATCTTTTGATATGACCCAGCCCATAGATTCCAGAGGCCCTTGTATAAATCTATTTGGCCATTTCTCTCACTGACTGACAAATTTTTGAGAAGGAAAGAGACACTAGTGTTCCCTCACACTGACCTCTAATTTATTTCCCAATTCGTCTTTGCCCAACAAGACACTTGAGATAGAAATTCTGATTTCTAGGTTATCAGCCATCCCAGGGCTGATTTCCAAAGTCCTTGCAGTGAGGGTGGAATATGACTGTGAGGGTATGTGCTTGCCACACAGGCATCCAGGAGTGGAGTTTCAATCCCAGAACCCATATAAAAGCTAGGTAGGCATGCTGTCCTGCCTATAATCCCAGTGTGTCAGAGACAGAGATGGTAATCCCCAGAGCAAGCCAGCTAGCCAAATTAGCCAAAACAGCATGTTTTGAGTTTAGTGAGAAATCCTGTCTCAACCTTGGGTCTTGCATGCACATACATACCCACACATAAGTATGTCCATGTGTATGCTGATTGGTCTAATAAGAGCTGAACTGTCAGTAGTTAGGCAGGGCTGTAGACAGAGAGAATAAAACGGAGAAGAAATCTAGGAAGAGAAGATCAAGGAGCAAGAAAAGGAAAAGGAGAGGAAGACATCAGGGGCCAGCCACCCAGCTACACAGCAAGCCATGGAGTAAGAAGGAAAGAAAGGTATATAGAATGGAGAAAGATAAAAGCCCAGAGGCCAAAAGTAGACAGGATAATTTAAGTTAAGAAAAGCTGGCTAGAAATAAGACAACCTCAGGCTGGGCATTCATAAGAAAGAATAAGTCTCCATGTGATTATTTGGGAGCTGGTTGGTGGGCCCCCAAAGAATCAAACAGAAAAAAAAATATTACATACATGCACACTATACACACACACATACTCGAAAATACCAGGCTAGGAATGACCTTTAAGTCCAGCACTCAGGAGGCAGAGACAGGCAGATCTTTGTGAGTTCTAGGCCAGCCTGGTCTACATAGTATGTTCCAGGCCAGCCAGGGCTACATAGAGAGACTGTCTCAGAACAAAAGATCTTGCATTAGTTCTCTCAGAAATACATCCATATGTTGCCCAGGTCAGACTGAGATCCATAAAAATACATAAGCACTGACTGGTGGAGCAACAGAGGGGCAAGGAGAACACTCCACAGTAGCAGTTAGTCCCGTGTGCTCTAGACCCAGCGACAGGGCTCCAGGAGAGGGGAACATGGGCAGGCACTTTTTAGCCTCCACACTCAGCTTGGCATCCAGCAGACACCTGCCACAGCTACAGGTCCACAGTGATAATGAAAAAGACATAAGGCTTCCTCAGTCAGCTCTTGTGCAGTATAAAAGAGACCAAACAAACACCATTCCAGCACCTTGCCAGACACGGACAAACAAGAGCACGGCACATTTCCTTCCCCATGAATTCGGATACACAGTAGTTCTCTAGGATTACAGTAGCACACAATGTTCATATAAGGTTATGAACTGGTTTTGCATGGTTCTGTTGCTATAATTTAATACCATCCTAAGTGTGATATATCCCAGCCATGATTAATCCTGCCCAGGCTACAGCCAGCTTCTATTTAAAAAAAAACAAACCATGAAATACAGGGCTCTTAAAGCCTTGGTCAAATCTGCTAAATGCGATATTAACACAGCTGCCATGTAGGCAAGCTACACCAAGACCATCTCCACATTTCCTTTTGTGCTCTGCAAGCAGCTCCTTGGCCCACCTCTTACTGGAGCCTAGAAAATTCTGTGAGGACTGCTTTGGCCTGCTTTACAACATTATTAATACTGCTCAACCACAAAGTCAAATGACAGATAAAATCTGAATAGGCCCATTATTGTTTTTAAAAGGAACTAAACGAGCTATATAATTTGTTTGGGCCTGTAGCAAGCACAGCCCAACATGACAGAGGTACACACCACAGCCAGCCAGCCGCTGGAGCTCAGCAATGTGTAAATCCCTTCCTGGAACACCATGAATTCGAGCCGATGAAAGTTTTAAAATGTCAGGCAAGTCTCTGGGGACCGAGATGCTTTATGTTTTTATACAGTGGACATTAATTTCAGATGGGAAGGGAGGGCCGCCTGCTTGCTCCGTGTTTTCTTAAGTTTCATGCGTCCACTCTGAACAGGCCCCTCTCGGCAGGACTGATGCTGCACTGAGTCCATTGGTTGGGCTCAAGGTGAGTAGAAGGTCCTTGTGGAAAAAGACCAAAGATTCACCATGGGGCCTGACATAGGACATTCAAAGTAGAGTTGAACAATAGAGGTGCAAATCCTACCTCCAACTCCTGCTAAGTGGGTAGCTTCCCTGGCTGACAATGTTCTTCCTCATAGGGTTACCAGAAAAATTCACAGTGTATGTAGATGCTATACAATACTCAATATGCATATATTACTGTGTATATATACATATTATGTAGCATAGCTATATCTATATTAATATTTGTAAACATGTATATACTTAATAACAGAGCATGTGAATTCATATATATGAATACACACATGTATAGAGTATGTATCACACAGACACACACACGTATACATGCTTTATGCTGCTGCTTTAATTCATAAACAGCTCTTCTCTTATTTAACATTCATGGTTTTTTTCAACTCTCCCACAAAGGAACTGATTACTCATGCATTCATTCATTAAGTCAGATTAGACTTACTCTGTGGTTTCTTTGGGATCCAAGAGAAAAAGGACACTATCTCTACCTCAAGGAGTTTCAAAGTCTCTAAGTTTAATCCTATGTGAAGTCTGGAAGTCTTTATTGCCAGTGTAGGTCAAGGAACCTCCTTGATCCCACCATGACAAAATAGCTAACCTAAGCACTCTGACCTTGGAGGCATGAGGCCAGAAAGCCCATGACTGTGGGACTGTTGCTCAGTATCGTGGGCAGAGGCTACTTGCCTGGCCTGCTCATCCTAGTCTTGGGCCTGAAACTTGCCCAGACCAATGAAGTGCTGTCTTGTAACATGAGTTAAGTGTCCTGTGCTGTTGCACACTCCTGATGCAGCATGAGAAGGGCCTGCCTCTCCACTCTGGGCTTCTAGAGCAAACACATGGGGAGCAAATCTGAAATCAACATGGCTACCTGCTACCTTGCCACATCTGCCTAACCACAGTCAACCTACAGAGAAAATAAGAAAATGGCTCCTTTGCGTAGACCATGCACAAATACGTAGAATGTGTAGAAATAGCTGACCACTATAAGACCTGCCCAGTACCCAATCCAGAAAATTACTCCTTCATCAAAAGCAATTTGGCACAGCCCAACTACTAAAGCATTAAAATGAGATTATGATACAAAACACGCTTTTCATAGCCAAATCAATCATTCTGTCGCAACTCCTCTGTGCTTGGTCTCAGCTCCCTCTGTGTTGAAAGAAATTAACAGAAAATAAGTTGATCTTGATGAGTGTGATTCAAATCAATAATGTTAATTGGGCTCCTGAGCGTCAGGTGAAATGACTTCAGATCAACAAAAGGTTAACCCAGCTCCCCTCCCTGCAGTCCTGCCTCTGATAAATCTATAGCAGCTCAAAGTTCCCATGTCATTAACAGCCCGTTTATCATGCTAAAAAGACAGGAACCTTCTCTCTACAACATGTTCTGTCGGTGCCCCTGAGCAGGTTAACTAAAGGCCACACCTGAGGAAGGGCCGATGCACTCAAGGAAAAGATGTGAACTTCTGGAGGATCATCCTCTTCTGGTCTAATCCACTCCCCTTTCCTTCTTTGTGGGAGAACACAGAGCACCTGGATATTTGGCTTTATTTCGTTCTCGATGTAATCTACTAAAAGAGAAAATACACATTATTCTTATTAAACAGATGCAGTATGTGAAGGGGGGTGAGGCCTGCTAGAGCACAGGAGAAGACAAACAGGAAAACAGAAGTGGTGTTATGAGACCCTGTCCTTAAAGAGTTACAGTCTGCTGTGAGATGGAAATAGACAGGTAATAGCCATATGCAATAAGCAAGCCTTTTTTTTTTAAACTGGAAAAGGGTTGGCAACTTCCCTTATTAAAATCCTTCTTCCTCCTTTTGACATTGGATGTAGAAGGAATCTTAACAGGTCTTATTAATAAAATCAAACCTGAGGCCAGTAATTGGGGTGAACACTGGAAGATCAGAGAAGCAGAACAAGCCACAGCTACCTCACCTTGCCAGTTCCTCAGCTGGTCTTGTTTCCTCAGACTGGATGCCTCTGAGTCCTCATCCTCTTGCGGAGGGGAAAGACAGAGCAGCAGTGAAGGGTAAGGTTTTCAGCCCTCAGCTATTGCTCTGACCTCTTGGCTTTTAACTCTGCAATTGGCTCTGTGTTTCTTATTTAACAAGATGATTACATCTACACATTGTTTAGGATTTGTTTCATGAGAGATCAAATTTACTCCCCTGTCTCAAGATAGGGCCCAACCTATCAGCAGTCCAAGGGTGGGATATAAGCCTAGTTAAGTTTACCAAGCTGGTGAGACCCTATCTGGGAGATTATATATATATATATATATATATATATATAAACTGAACAACTTCTCTCTTGCAGTACTTGAAGCAAGAGACACAGTTTTAGAAACCGTCATTATCAAAAACCACCTCTCAGGGCTCCCAGATAAGCCAATGCCGAACTGTTTTCCTTGGAGATGGCTTGACTATTTCACTGGTTGGTTGCTGTTGACTTACAACGACGAACATTTGTACATACAATATACATATGAGTGCTGAAGAAAGAGATGGTATGATAAGCTAGGCACATCTACATAGACCACATCAGAAGTAGAATTCATTCTAGGCCTTGAAAAAAGTAAAACAGATCAACTTCAGTAGGCAAGAGGGGTGGAAAATAGATAAACTTTACTGGGTGAGAGACTGTAATGTAATAAAGAAATGAAGAAGAATTACTGATCTAGACACAACACTAGACTGACAGTGTGGGCCTTATGGTGTTTATGATAACAGCAGCAACACAATGCCATGGGTGAGCAACTATTTCTCAGACTATTTAACCACCTCATTTAATCCTCACATACCCTAAGAAAGATGTGTGACAATCCCTAAAACACGCCTGCAAAGCAACCCAGAGAGCCTTTGTGACTTGCACAATGTCAACAAGCATTGCCCTAGACTCACTTATATCTACAAGAGAAATGTGGATCTGCTGGTTATTGGCTATGTGAATCATATTTTTTTTTCAGATTACTCAATTTCTCTGAGGTTGTATGGGACTAACACGAAATGATACATAAAATGTGCTTGCTGCACACCTAGTACTATATATGTGATCCATAAATAGGAATTATTATCTTTACTATTTTAGGAAAAGTAAACCAGGCTTGAGTCTTACAGTCACCCTAGTAGGGAATCAGAGGCTGGGGTAGGAATCACCAGGTAGAAACTCTCCACTGTACCGTTCAGTGCTTTCTAGATACAGAAAAGACTGCTTCTGTAGAACTAAACCTTTTACCCTGAAGGTGCCGGCCCCAAATCAGAGAGCTGTCTCTTAGGGGTAGTGATGCATGGCAAGGATTGAGTATAAAGAGTGTGACACCTGGGCCCAAGAGGCACAGCAGCCTTCTGAGACATCACTGTCCTATTTGCTGTATGCCCAGCAAACCCAAACCTAACGGTTACCAGACCCCTCAGCCACCTTCCTCCATTCCCCTAGCTTTAACAAAGCTAGAGATCACATGTGCATTAAGGAAATATGAGACAAATGTGACTGGACTCACTACACCCGTGCTCTCCTCCAACACTGTGAGCAGCTCATTTCAGCTGTCACTTACTGGAAGTAAAATGACAAATATCTGTAATATCTGTCAGGTTATGAATGCTTTAAAAAGAGTTATGCAGCTGTCAACATTCTGATGACTTTAACAAGAAGAAAGTAAACGAAGAAGAGGAAACGCCGTGTCTGTGGAGTTCCCAGTTGAGAAACTTATCTAGTACTTCTATTAATAAAAATCAAATTACCTCATATGAAATGCAAGCAACCAAGACTTCCAGAGAAAACCAACAGAGGTGAATCTGTTAATAATCCTGCCAATCCTACAGCTGATACTATCAGAGCTGACTCCAACATTTCAGTAGGAAGTGATGAGTTCTACTAAAGGAATGTGATGTCTTTGTTCAACCTCTGCCCACTCTGCTCCTGTAAGAACAAATGTGCAGATGGGCGGTGGTGGCACACGCCTTTAATCCCAGCACTTGGGAGGCAGAGGCAGGCAGATCTCTGTGAGTTCAGGGCCAGCCTGGACTACACAGTGAGTTCCAGGAAAGGCACAAAGCTACACAGAGAAATCCTGTCTCGAAAAACCAAAAAAAATAAAAAAAAATAACAAATGTGCAAAATCCTCAGCACAGAACTAATCATTTTAAGGATTTCTTGTCTCATCTTAAAAATTAATAAATTCTAGATATAGTGGCACATTGTCATAATGCCAGCACTCATGAGGCTGAGGCAGAAAGATCATGAATTCAATGGGGCCAGCCTGGGCTACACAATGAGACCTGTCTCAAAAGGCCAAAATCAATGACGTCAATAACAAATATTAAAATTAAATGGCAACATGCTGTAGGTGACTGTGCACTGTACATCTCTGTTCACCAGGGAAAGTCACGGTGCATAACATTGACCTCTGCATAATTTATAAATATTCTAGGTCATTATTTTACATAAATAAAATAGATTATTTTAGCCATACATATATGCATATAGATTTGTTCAGGCATGTGTGTGCAAATACATGTAAATGTGTGTGTGTGTATATGTATGTATATATACATATATACGCTGTAAGTACTTATATGTAGGTCTGTGCACATGCATATACATACATGTTCATCTCTTGTGTGAATGTGTGTGGAATGAATTCTCCTTTTATAAATGGATTTCACCTGTGACAGTTTAGTGTCGGAAGATAAACACATTTTAGAACAGAGATTTCCATAGTTATGTGACATCAAATCTTTACAACCCAATTAAACTAAAATAAAAATAAGGGAAGAAAACAACTTTACATTTGACTCACATTTTTATTTAACTGCTTTAATCACATATAAATTAAAAGTTACCAACAAAACAAGTCTCTGGGTACTGGGATGGGTGGTCCTACTTTTACTTTAGAAGAGGGTTTAACTCAGTGGGTAGTCGGCCTGAATATTAACCTCTAAACCAGAATCCACCTTATTAATCTTAAATGGTATCAGTTTTTCAAATACATCTGCTACTTCCCTAAAATCAGAGAAAGACAAACCAGAAAACAATAAGTAACACTCTATAAAAGTGGGCTTCCACAGTGGTGGGCTTTGAGTGAGTGCTGTGTGTTCGTGTGTACAGATAAGGCTAACACTTCCCATTTTCATAAACATCCTTTGTGTATCTAACCCTTTCACAGGACAGCAGATCCTGTGAGTTCAGTGCATTGTGACTTCCCTTGAGGAAAAAGCTGAAAATACCAACCATGAAAGACAGAGGGGCCTTATTTCGTAAACCTTTCTCCATCTGTATGTATACCTTTGGACCTAGATCTACAGCTAAATTCTTCAAAAAAATTATGGATACTGTGTCCCAAACATCTTCCAGATGCAGAAACTGAATGAGATGGAAATTGGGACCACTGCCCCGCTTTGAGGGTACCTGCAAATCAACAATAGCTCAGTCCCTTCCTGGGCTCTACATTAAGTGACTAACAAATATCCACAGTTTGGGGAGGGAAGACATGTTCTTCCACACATAAAACTCCACATTGCATGGGGGTACTGCCATAATTCTCATGGAAATCAATGAATTCTGTGACAATCCAACTTCTTTTCTCCAACCAGTCCAGAGACAGCAAGTGCTTTTTGGTGTTCCTCATAATGCTGAGAAAATTCAAAGTTAATATGGCATGGTATTTTTCATTAGGGCCATTAATGTAATAAATATTCAAATGGGTTAGTGAGGGTAGGGTTGGTGTGACCTCATGGGGGAGAAGGGACCCAGAATGTTCTGCCAGCTAAGTTTTGTGGAGTAAAAGATATCCATAAGGAACCGAGGTGGAGCCAGGTAAGGAAGACAAGGGAATGTCAAAGTCACCTTCCCACCCACAAGGTTAGAGATAGTTCTTCACAGACACTTCTAAAGCTATTTTTAATTGGAAAATGATGATGACAGGAGTATGGTCTACCAAAGGGAAAAGTGATTCAGGATAGAGGTAAGCAAACAAAGCAAAGGAAATGTGGCTATTCACTGCCAATGCAGAGGGCATCCTGTAAGAATAAGGAGGGCTCCTGCAAACAGCCCTACAGAAGTATGGCCTTTGGAAGGGGAGGTGATAGTGAACTTGTATCTTCCTACTGCAAGGAGCCAATGTGATCCAGTTGTGAGCATACAAAGAAGTGGTCCAAGATAAAAAGGCACACGTCCGGAAACTATATTTTCAGAGGGCACCCAGAGACAACAACAGTGTCAAGAGTCCTCTACTTGGAGAAGTCACAGAGTCATTTCATCTAAACAATGGCTGAGGGTAAGAAGCCTGCAGTACCACATCCTATGGAAGCCCAGACACAGCTTTGCCTTCAGCCACACAAGTCTAAGCCACTCCCTGTGAGATCTGAGAAAGCATGGTGATGCCAAGGGACGGGGTCCAACCGACAATAAGCCAGGATCCCTTCTCCAGAAAGGAAGGAAGTTCCTAGTGGGCTTCAGACCCCTCCACCACAGCTGGGAAGGAAGGACACTAGTCAAATCCTTCCTGCACTGGAGACATTTTAAAGGCTGTGTATCCATGTCTTGTCCTCCAATTCAGCAGGGAGACTTGGATGGGCCACTGAGGGCTGTTGCAGGCCATGCATTGGGAATCATGCTCAAAATAGTAGGGGACAGAAGGAACCCTGAGCCTTGCAGATAGATTCCTTCAGAGCTCTAAGAATACAACCCACACTCTAAGGAGTGACTCATAGAATGAAGTAGGTATCTCAGGTCTACCAAGAAAAGCCAAGACCTAGGACAAGACTGTAAAAGTCAATGGCTATGCAGAATGGGGAAGAGTGACAACTACCAAAAGCATTATGTGTTCATATGAAATCCTCAGAGTAAACAAAAATAACTATCTTTTTAAAAGTCAACTAAAAGAGCTTACTATGGTCAAAACCAATTTAATGGACTGTAAACATCACTTCTGAATGGAATAGAGTGGGCAGAACTAGACAGACAAGGCAGTGGGGAATACCAAAGTACACTGTCCATTGAGACATCTCATGTGTGCACATGCATGCACACACACCACAGACACATGACACATTGACACACATATACACACCACACACACACATGCACACACATACACACATACAAATACACATACTAATTAAATTGTGTGTGTTATTGATCTGTAAAAGGTTTACTCCTATGAAGACCATAGTTTGTTTTTAAAGGTTAACAATGGGTCCCAGGTACAGCACTCTCATTTTATAAAAGGGTTCCCTGCAAACCAGGAAGAAGAGATTACTTGTGTGGGGATTCAGGAAAGGAATGGCATGTCTAGCTGAATTCCAGAAGAGACCCAGTCTCTTCTCACCAGCCCTTGCTACCTCTGTGAAGTTAACGCTATAGCAATCTTCTGAGCTGCCATGGCTGGAGACGCATCTTAAACCAAAGACCTCATCCCACAGTTTGTTGTCCTTTCCAAGTTCTGCTTGAGGTGTGGAGTCACTGGCTCATCCTTGCCTCATCCTTGCCTCTTCCACATGGGGATTCCCACCAGCACAGACTCCAGCAGAACTGCAATCCTAGCACTCAGGGAACAAAGGCTGGGAGACTTCTAGGAGTTCTGGGCTGGAACACAGTAAGACTCCAAGTCCAACTCATACCTATAATCTCAACATTTAGAAGGCAGAGACAGGAGAATTGCTGTGGGTTTGAGATCACACTGGGCTACACAGTCTGTACTAGCATAGGTTACAGTGTGATACTGTATCTCAAAACACAAGAAACACACAAGAACTTGACTTGGATCTTGGCCTCTTCAAGGGATGATTTTTGGCTCTGCCATTTTGCCATAAAGAGGAGGAAACAGTAAATGAGGCACTGAGGTCATGCTCGCACACTGAGGTCATGCTCACACACTGAGGTCATGCTCACACACTGAGGTCATGCTCACACAGGTCATGTCCAGCATCCCAGATGAAGCATCTCTCAATTTGCTTTCATCTGCATCTGTCATGTACATAAGTGATAGACTACATGGATATCCCATGAGTCCATCAGAGTCCCTCACTGCAGAATTTAACAGGAAAAACAGGACTTCCACCAGCATTTTCAAGGACTTAAAATGTGATTAATAGGCATGCAAACAAGTCAATACCAACTTATTTTTCACAATTATGTAGAAAGAAAAAGGCCATCAAAAAACTACCTTGTCTTCCTCTTAGAAAAAATACCATTAGTGTAGCCACATGTGATGGTGTTTATCAGTAATCCCAGCATTGGTGAGACTGAGGCAAGCTGGGCTATACAACAAGTTTGAGGTCACTGGGCTACTTAGTGAAACTCTGTCTCAAGAATGTAAAGAAAATACTGTCACCAGCATAATTACCTCCATGGTAGATACCTGTGACACTGAGGTGTGGTCCATGTCACTCTCGTCTCCTCTGGACCATTTGCTGTCCACCCAGTTGACGTCACACAGAGAAACTGAACACCTTCATTCATAGATCTGGTACCACAGATCCCAGAACCAAAGAGCTTCTCTGCAGAGCTAATCCAAGCAAAGGCAGGAAGGCAGACAAACCCTGCCCACAAGACTTCCCTCACTTAGCATGGAAGTGCCCTCATTTGGGCAGTAACCTCAACACTGAAAGTGCCTCTGAGTGAACAGAGAGGAACAATTATTGAAAGCAGAGGGCTTCTTTAAGGATAGCTTTATTCAAGATGGGGGCCTCCAAATGCACCGTGCAGTCACTGGGTAATGACACTTGTTTACACTGAGATAATATTCTCCAAAGGGGAAAGAAGAAAAATGAAACTCAAGGTTTCCATATATTTACCCACTGAAAGGAAGCCACAAGGAGCAACTTGCATGAGATATAAGGAACGGGTGCAGGTTTCAAACATGCTGTTTCCAGGTTATCACTCTTATCTGTTATAAAAAAAAAATTACAAACAGCTGCATTGAGAGATAAGGGAGCAGGAAGGTGTTGGATATGCTGCCCAGATGTTACTAAAATCCTCCCCCTGTTAAACTTATCTCCCCAGAACTAAAGACACCTCTAATCTTTTCTAATGGCTTAATCAAATGAAATAAATGGCTTGGTAAAATATCTTCTTTAAAACTCACATTACAGGACACACACACACACACACACACACACAGTACACATACAGAGGCAAAATTCAAGGTAGTCCCCAATATTTATATAAGGAAAAACTAACCCCCACATTAAAATATTCTTATATATTTTCTCAAACATAGTAAACTGGAAAATATACCAGTGATGATCTCAGAAGAGAGCTGGAGAGATGGCTCAGTGAATAAATACAAGCATAAGGACCTGAGTTTGGATCCCTAGCCCCCACATGGAAATTGGGCACAGCAATATGCATCTGTCTTCCCTACATGGTGGAGATAGGCGGATCTCAGGGCTCACTGACCAGCCAGTCTAGCCAAAAGGGGAAGCGTTGGGCTCACCCTTGTACCTGCTTCTGGGACAAGCACACCTGCACATATGACCATATATGTTCATACACCCCACACACACACACACACACACACGGACAAAAGGTTTTAAATAAAAATTTAAAGGACTCTGAGTGCCTTTGTTAGCTAATTTCCTTAATCACTAGTATTTTCTTTGCCTTTAGCGTAGATAGAATCCCTCTTCCTTCCTTCCTTATTCCAAATATCTATTGCTTTCCTACGATATGCCCTATATTAGAAAGAAGGGGAGGAGAGAACGACACAGATTGGAGAAAGGTAGAAGAGATAAAAGATGGAAAGTGGTAAAGAAGGGTTATGTAAAGGGTGAAAAATGAGAATAAAGAAAGAATATTGACTATGTGTCCAATCAAGGTGCCAGCCTCTAGTCATACAGTGAGGCATGAAGGTCATGGTGCACAGAGCAAGCATTCTACACCCGATTCATTAGCCTCTTGTGGGCGGATCTCACATTTGTGCTGAGCAATTCATCACAGTGGAATGCAGAACTTAGAGTCAAAGCTTCTTTAGAGAATATGTAGGTTTACATCCATGTTTTACCTCTAGACAAGGAGCTACCAGAGGACAGGATCTGAGTCTCAATGAGTCTCAGTACACACCCCGTCCCACATGAGCACCAAGAATAAGTTTCACCATTCAGCATGCTGAACAATACAGTCAGGATGTACAGTACACAGACACACACACACACACACACACACACACACACACACACACACACAGAGAGAGAGAGAGAGAGAGAGAGAGAGAGAGAGAGAGAGAGAGAGAGAGAGAGAGAAATGTGTTTTCTGATTTGAAAAATGAAAGCATTCCTCCAGGTAACCACAACCTTTTCTGGTGTCCACGTTCCTTCAGCTGCCATCAAGCTAGGCCTAAGTGGGTTTTGGATTTCCATTTTTATCTGCATTTTGAACATCCAAGGAAACATGGATGACGCTTCACAACTCCAGCTGTCTTCATCCTCAACTCTACTGTCCACTACATAGGTTCAGTAGAGCGCTCTCTCATAGGAAATTGATGATTCAAAAAACATCCTTTGCTTTTAAAGAACACATCAAGGAAGCACATGGCTTGTGTTAGCTCACTCATTGGATACCATACCAAAGAGGAAAGGATGGGTTGGGCTACGCTGTCTTTCTGCATCACTCTTACAACTACACTACTTGCTTTCCTAAGAGCAGTAATACTCGTTAATAGGCAAAAAGAAGTCTCATGTCAGGGGTGTTGAGCAGGCCCTGAGGGAAACTCAGAAGAAGCCAGTGGGGAAAAGTCAAATCTTCACAGGGAAAAGGGAAGAGCTGGCCCCAGTGGGTAGCTAAAGTTTCCTCAGAAAGGGAACATATCTGGAAGGCTAGAAAAAAATTCAAGACTTCCAAGCAACCTCATAAACTACCGCCAAGAGAAAATAATCCTTAAATCATTATTCTCACTACCTCACAAACTCTCAAAGGGACTCATCTGGTATTTGCCAAGATGTGCCCTTTCCTAGGTTCCCACAATCCTCAGAACAAAACATTGGCCCCTGCCTGCCGCACTGTCTTAGAGATTATGCTAACGACATAAAAACCTACGTACCTGAAATCCATTTTGTAGATAGGTGACACCTTTCAAGGCTCTTCTGTGTGTGTCACTGGTAGCCTCAGGGAAACTGGAGCCACCACACATGAAACAGGGCTCTGACTCCCAAGGGTTTAAAAGAATGCAATAGGTGATGTGATTGTTCTTGCAGTGGGAAAGTAATTAAGTAGAAAGGTTACTACAGAGCGCAAGACCTTTTATAAAGATGGCCTGCTTCTTAAGCTTTTTCTGGTTCTTTCTTGCAGCTATATTATATCTAAATATGTGTTCTCTATAAGATGAGTAATCTCCTTTGATGAGGGATGAGGGTAGGAAGGGGCCTACACTGTCTTACATGTGGTATTTCTCACAGAAGACTTGAAAGACTTACAGTAACAAAAACCTGAAACAGAAACTTTGAGGTAAGACCCATGTGGAGTGACAGCCACAGACCGGAAGATTCTGCATGCCCTCTTCTTAGGGATCAGGCAGTGGTAAGGTCATTATGCTAGGTAGCTTCTATATCAACCTGACATAAGATATGGCCGTCTGTGGGAAAGGTGTCTTAATCAAGAAAATGTCTCCACAGAATTGGCCTATAGGCCAGTCTGTGAGGCATTGTCTTGATTGATAATGGATGTGGGAGGGCCCAGGCAATTGTGGGATGATGCTACCCTCGGCGGGTAGTCCTGAGGCATTTTTGAAAGTATACTGAGAAAGACAAGAAGAATAAGCCAGTTAACAGCATTCTTCCTCAGTCTCTGCTTGAGTTCCTGCCTCCAGGTTCCTGTCCTGCTTGATGCCCTGACTTCCCTCAGTGATGGACTGTTACCTGGAAGTGTAAGCAAAATAAACCCTTTCCTTCCCACGTTACTTTTGGTCATGGTATTTTATCACAGCAACAGAAATCCTAACTAAGGTGTTCATGAAAGTTTAGAGCCAAAAGATTAACAAGCACTGGAGCTAGGTAGTGGGGACATGGGGTTTTCTTTCTTTTTTAAAAAATATTTCCTTTTGTGTGTATGAGTGTTTACACACACACACACACACACACACACACACACACACACACACACCATGTTCTTGCTTGGTGCCTGTGGAGGCCAGAGGTAGTCATTAAAACTCTTGGAACTAGAGTTTACAGATGGTTGTGAATTGCCTGACCTGGGTGCTGGGAACTAAACCCAGGTCGTCTTCAAGAGCAGCAAATGCTCTTAACTGCTGAGCCATCTCTATGGCCCTCTACGGGCTTTTATTACACAGTTCTCTCTGCCTTGACAAAGATAAAGTGGGTGCTGGGAAGATGACAAAATCAGTTAAGTATCTGCCGTAAGTTTTAGCCATAGCCCTTACATAAAAAGCCAGACATGGTAACACACACTTACATCCCAATTCTGAGAGGCAGAGACAAGAGGATCCTGGGGCTCTCTAGCCAGCCACTCTAGCCAAATCAATAAACCTCAGTGCTGTGGGATGTCTTTCTATATGCTGTGAATATGTATTGCTCTAATTGGTTGATAAATAAAGCTGCATTGGCCTATGGCAAGGAAGCTTGGAGGCAGGTGGGAAATCCAAGCAGATAGACAGGAAGAGAAAGGAGAGGAGGGGGAGACACCAGGTGAAAAGGAGCAACAAGATGCCAGAAGACCAGTAAAGCCACAGAACACATGGCAAAACATAGATTAATAGATTAACCAGTTATAAGAGCTAGCTAACAAGAAGTTTGATCCATAGGCCATATAATTTGCAATTAATATTAAGCCTCTGAGTGATTATTTTATAAGCGGCTGTGGGACCGTGGGGCCAGGCAGGACTGGAGAAACCTTCCAACTACATCTTGGGGGTCCTAGTAAGAGACCCTGTCTAAAATCAACATGGGTAGCTCCTGAGGAACATCAGTCAAAGTTGACCTCTGGCCTTTCCACAAATGTACATGCATGTGCACCCACACATGTGTACATACAGGAACACAAACAAATCACAAAAGTTCACCAAGCTGGAGAAATAAGCATCTGAAAGACAAGATACCTCCCAATGCTCAACCTTGACCCCCAGATACCTTTTAAGAAGGAGAATGAGAAGACAGACAGGAAAGAGGAGGTTTAACTGGACCCTTGACTGTTTTTCATAAGCTCTTGAGTTTCTCTGCAGAGTCCAAAACACTTTCACAGCATTTTTTATTTAAACCAGTCGTGTTTCCCTATTTACTCTTCAATCTGGGGTCTTGAGTTGCTTTTGTCATGGTTGTGGTGCCTGTGGTCATCGTTGTGGTATCTGTTGTCATCATTGTGGTATCTGTTGTCCTGGTTGTGGTATCTGTTGTCATTGTTGTGGTATCTGTTGTCATCATTGTGGTGCCTGTTGTCATCATTGTGGTGCCTGTGGTCATGGTTGTGGTGCCTGTGGTCATGGTTGTGGTGGTGCCTGTGGTCATCATTGCGGTGTCTGTGGTCACAGTTGTGGTTCCTGTGGTCACAGTTGTGGTTCCTGTGGTCACAGTTGTGGTTCCTGTGGTCATGGTTGTGGTTCCTGTGGTCATGGTTGTTGTGCCTGTAGCCAGGGTTTTTGTGCCTGTGGCCATGGTTGTTGTGTCTGTGGTCATTGTTGTGGTGTCTGTGGTCATGGTTGTTGTGGCTGTTGTCATGGTTGTTGTGTTTGTTGTCATCATTGTTGTGTCTGTTGTTATCATTGTTGTGCATGTTATCATTGTGCCTGCTGCCATGGTTGTTGTGTTTGTTGTCATCATTGTTGTGTCTGTTGTCATGGTTGTGTGGCTGTTGTCATCATTGTTGTGTCTGTTGTTATCATTGTTGTGCATGTTATCATTGTGCCTTCTGCCATGGTTGTTGTGTTTGTTGTCATGGTTGTTGTGCCTGTTGTCATGGTTGTGTGGCTGTTGTCATCATTGTGGTACCTGTTGTCATGGTTGTTGTGGCGTTGTCATTGTTGTACCTGTTGTCATCATTGTTGTTGCTGTCTGAGAACGTTGTATTTGAGGGATACAGGCATGAGGAGGCAAGGATGGAAACCCTGTACGACGTCTCCCCTCTGGCATGCCTTGGGCCCTCTGGCTTCTACAGGAAGCCATCCTGCACATTTCAAAGTGACTTTGGAGCTTACAAAGTAAACACATTCTTCAAGTTATTCATCTCGGCTCATGAAGAAGATCGTTTTTTCCATACTAAAGGTCATTTATATTAATATTCTGAGAACAAGCAGCTAGTGACCAAGGAGGGGCATTACTGACAAGTCTTTAAAGGGAAGGAAAATGTTGCTTATGCCATCAGAGTAGATCTACTTAGCATCCAGTAATGTTTCATTAGCTAACAAGACATTTGCTTCCAATGAGTAAAAACTGTAATAAAGAGATGTAATATTTTAAAAAGTGATGAACGTCATTTTTCCTCTATTTTATGTTGCTATTAAAACTGGCCTTAACTGTGTTTCTCATCTGCTCCTTTTCTTTAACTACCATAATTTATGCAGATAAATGTTGGGAGAATCACATCAGGAACACTGTTCAGATTGCTACCCATAAATGTACTTAGCCATCATTTTCTTCTTCTCCTACTTATATGTCTTCATATTACAAAAATCAAGTTACTAACATTTAAAATGATATATTGTCACCAAAAAGCACTGAGGCATAACACCAAATAATAAATTATTTGTGGTTGAAAGTTAAAGCCAAGTTGAAGAGATAACAATGCTTTTATTACTTGGGACTCCTTTCAAACTGCAGTGGATGGAGGGAAGCTTCCAGGTGACAGAACTGACATCCTGTGATCACCGTCAGGCTGCAGATTTACTGCAGAACCCTAAAGTACTGTCAAGGGCAGATCAATGTTTCTGATAATTCACAAAATAATTTGGCTTTACATAATAGGTATAATGTTGTATGAATTCAAAAGCCATCCTTGCTGTCTAAACACAGATATAAGAAGCTGTTCTGTGGCTTTTCCTGTGTCAGGAACACAGCTTCCAGGAGGATCAGGCTAAAGGGTCAGACCAGATTTCATCAGGGGGGAATCTTATGATCCCATTCCTTTACTCATTTCCTCCAGAAAATCTCATGGGGAAAAAAAAAAAAACAAACAACAACAACAAAACAGTGTAAACCTCTACAGAATGAAATTCCTTCAAAGTCAACACCCTATGAAGTGAGGATGCACCTCAGGATCCACAGGATCTGAACTACAGCTTCGTCCCAGCACAACAACATGAGTAAGAGAGATCCACCAGAGTCTAACTACTCGGGGAGAGCACAGGACACAGTCTGTGTTTTTTATGGATTTATTAATAAATTAGCAGAGCTCAAGTGTGATGAATCTGGTGCCTGGAGCACCTGTGCTTTCACTGTTTCATGCGGGTTAGGGAGGCTTAATAACTGGCTTGATTAACTAGACCACCAGGCAAAAGCCTTTGGTCAGCTTAAGTACGTTTACTATGAAAATGGTTTTGGTTTTGTCCTTTCATTGAATAGCTGCTCTGATACTGGGATGAAAACCAGGGGTGGGGGGAGTGTTATCTTCATGGTTTTATTGTACTTGAGAACCCAAGAATGGTTAAAACTGAGCTTCCTAACCCAAAATTCCAAAATCAAAAACTTTGGGAGCATGGATAGCTAGAGTCTGGAGTTCAGAATTAGGAGGGTCTCACTGTTGGGTAGTGCAGTATGAGCAGGCACTGAGCACACGTCCACACTCCCCACACCTGCCTAGACTCATGGCAGGCTCTGAGAAACAGGAAGATGAATGTTCGCTTTCACAGAGGCAGAGCTGAACATCCTCAACAGAACCCCAGGTATGTGCCCTCAATGGGTCACAATGACAGACTCAGAAGGACTTGGTGATTGGAAGCCATGCAAGTGGCCCAGGTAGTAGGAAGACCACAGGAGGACAGGTAGATCTGAAGGAAGCTACTGGCACCTCTTGGCTTCTGGGTACCTAATTTGTACCAACTGCTTATAAATTCCCTGGAAGAGGACTCCCAGATCGGGAATATCTGATTCTCACTCTGGAAAATCTGGGCAACGGGAAATGGTGGTTAAGAGTGCTGGAAATAGTAGTGTGTTTGGGGGCATGTGTGCATGTACTTATGCAAATGTGTGGGAAGTACACGCATTTGTGTATGTGTACACACAAGGCCAGAAGTTGAGTGAGATGTCGTACTGGTGAGTACTATGCCAACTTGACATAAGCTAGAGTCATCAGAGAGGAGGGAGCCTAGATTGGGCTGTAGGCAAGCCTAGAAGGCACTATCTTAATTACTGATTATTAGAGAGGGCCCAGCCCTTTGTGGGTAGTACCATTCCTGGGCTGGTGGTCCTAGGTTCTATTAGAAAGCCGGCTAAGCAAGTCATAGAGAGCAAGTCAGTAGCAGTACTCCTCCATGGCCTCTGTATCTGTTCCTGCCTCCAGGTTCCTGTCCTGTCCTGAGTTCCTTCCCTCATTGCTTTTGATGATGGACTGTTATATGGAACTGTGAGCAAAATAAACCCTTTTCTCTCCAAGTGACTTTGGTCATCGTGTTCATCACAACAATAGTAACTCTAAGACAGATGATTTCCTCAACTACTCTCCATCTTATTTTTGAGACAGGTTCGCTCACTGAACCTGAAGCTGTATATTAGACTGGACTTCTCAAGCTAGCAAGCACTAACTTCTCCTTGGTCTGCCTCCCCAGCACTGAGATTGCAGATGCATGCTGCCACACATAGGTACTGGCAATCCAAATTTAGGTCCTCAGGGTTTTAGAGTAAGCATTTCACTGACTGAGCCAGCTCCCTGGTCCCTAAATAGTAGTATGGTTTTGAAGGAGAAAGAATGGATTAAATAGATCTGAATGATCCATTTACAAAGATCTAACACCTAGTGGGGTGGATTGAATAAGAATGGTCCCCATAGGCTCATCCATTTGAATGTGTGGCCATTAGACAGTGGCACTACTTGAGAGAGATTGGGTGTAACCTTGTTGGAGGAAGTATGTCATTTCCTTTGATGGTGGCCTTTGGGTATCAAATGTTCAAGCCAGGCCCAGTATCTATCTTTCTCTCTTTCTACTATCTACCAATCCAAATATAGCACTCTTAGATACCTCTCCAGCACCATGTCTGCCTGCATGCCACCATGATGACAATGTACTAAACCTCTGAACTATAAGCTAGTCCCAACTAAATGTTTTTCATTATAAGAGTTGCTTGTGGTCATGGAGCCTCGTCATAGCAATAGAAACCCTAGCCAAGACACCTAGCTAACAGTAAAGGCAGAAGTTGAGGGAAATCCCTCTTTAAAGAACACACATGTATGTTCACATGCCTGCATTTACATACCACAGATACATACAGAGAGAGAGAAAGAGAATCATACAATATACAATAACAACCAATTAAATTTTAAAAAAAAATAATGAACAAGAAGGCATGCTTTTAAGAAGAACAACATGTTTCATCATCTATAAAATAAGGTTTTAGAATTTTTAGTCACTCCCCCAGCTACATGACTACACATGCGCTGTTCAATAGCCAGGCAAGATGCTTAGTCATCCCAGGGCCTTACATCCTATGCAATCCATGCACTGCATGATCACAAAATCTAAGCCCATATGTGCATTGGCGGGGGAACCTTTAAAGTGGGTTCCACCTATTCCTTCTCTCTCTTCCTGCATAGTCATTCCATAGGCCTATGCACACCACATCTATTCCTTTCCTTTAATAAACTTTTATAACGGGCATCATTGTGCCTCGTGGCTTCTCTCACATGGTAAATGGCGCTACTTAATAAATAACTGTGCCATGTAACAACACAAGGACTCATACCAAATCACACCTATGGTTTCTTATACCTCTCCAAATCTTACATAAGACAGGAAGAGAGTCTGCATCACAAGACAGACAGCCTGACAACAGGACACTCACCCTTGAAATAAAGCTGAATCTCACCCAGCGAAAGGACACATCCACTTTAACTGTCATCGTTAAAGTCTATTCTTAGTGAGGTTATAAAGTCATTAGAAAATGCCAAACACTTCCAATAATCATGGGGGCGGGGCGGGGGCAGTGGGTGGGGCATGTACTGCACACTGTATAAACTGAATTCTGTTTATTTTGTATGAAAGTTGCACTTCGGTGCCTTGGCTTCAGGACAGAAACATTCACCCTAGTTCTTGCCTCCTGGGGACATACAGCACTTCAGATCCGCACATCTCAGCATGCAACTATCCTTCATCCACCTGCCTTTCCAGCCAAGAGCCTTTTAACTGCAATTCAGCTGTGTTGATAAAGCCTGGACTTACTCGGATTGACCAAGTCAATGCTTGTTTCTCCAGCCTGGGTCTGTGGGAACATCCTTGGGAATCCAGAGGGGAAAAATGTATAATTTTATGTTTGAGGCCTAGTGATATGCTTAAAAACCAAACGGTTCTGGGTTCGACTGGCTTTTAAAAGCACCTTATCTCGGAGCACTGCCTTGAAGTTCTGAGGCCGATTTTGTACTGCCTTAATTTTTAATATGCTGGTCAAAATGCCACACCTGTTCCTCACCAAAGAGTTAATGCCACCACCACCCCAAACATGAAACTCTTACCAAACCAGTCTTTTACAATTTTCCTCTTGGCCTCAACAAAATTCAACATGAAATGGTATTTTCATCTGATTTAGGCTTCCTTTTTCTCAAGCTATGTCACAGACTGTGATGGAATTGAATCCAAGGTAACAGAGACCACATTAACCTAATAGTGTTTTCTCCTAACAAGCTGTGCCATCGTCTGAAACCCTCGTGGTCACTTACCCAGAATGCAATCTTGATTTTCTTTTCAGGTTTTGCTAACCACTAGCAAGTGTCTACACTTCCACGGGAAAAGATAGGAACACCTTTCACAAAAAGATGTGCTTTTGCTTCGAATAAGATAAAATGGTGACTCTGACAAACACAGACATATGCGACGGATATCCCCGAGTCCTCTCATTAGTAAGAGAACTTGTAAGATGTATTGAAGAACTCTAAGTACCACCCCCAGCCAGGCTGCCTGGAATCTGAAATGAACTTACAGATAGATGCAAAAGTAAGAGCCACCAGGCAAGAGACAATGATACAAGATACGATTCATTTGCATTTCTACAGACAAGAACTGCCTGCTTTTGTATCACTCGTCTACAATATACACATTTGTAAACCTAGTCCAAGATAATGTGAGGTACAGAACACTAAGGGGGCGGGGGGATGCTACACAGGACCTCCAGGGAACCCCAGCACAGTCAAACTCTTACAATGCCAAATGCAAACAAATTATAGTTTCCTAAATGCATTTTTCTCTTGGTTTGTCTCACTTTGGTTTTTGAAACAAGGTCTCATTTTTCCAGGCTGGCCTTGAACTTGAGATCCAGCTAAAGACAGCCTTGAATTCATCTTTCTGCCTCTACCCACCAAGTCCTGGGAGTGACAAACGTGTACAACTACGCCCAGTTTCATCATAAGTGGATAGTCTGTATCCTGTTTCCAGAACACTGTGCCATCCCAGATTGAGACTTGAAGGACACACAAAGCAGTGATAACAAAGTAAGCAACATCTAAGAAAGCCAAAGATACACGAAGGAGCTCTGGCAAAGTCAAGCTAGGCAATGAGCTGGGATGCTTGCCCACCAACTATGGGCACCTCAGGGCGGGGCGGGGGGGGGGGGGGCAATGCCCCGAGATCATCGCTGTAGCTCCAGAGTTAGAACTCAACAGTCTGAAGTGATCAGGGCCCAGACCTCTTCAGTGACTAGAGAGGACACAACCTGCAACATTAGGTTGGGGCTCTCAACTCTAGCCAACACAGCCAAGTTCCTACCTCAGATAAACTAAATTAGGTACTGGTACCCAAGTGCTCTCTTTGCTGTGCAGGAGATGTGGGAGCTCAAATGAGATGTCTGCTGAAGTCTCCAGGCATTTGATACTGGATCTCTACTTGGTGGCACTGTTTGCATGGTTCGAGAAATGTGGCCTAATTGGAGGAACTATTTCACTGGAGGAAAGCTTTGAGTTAAAAACTCACGCCGTGTGAAGCCCACTCTCTCTTTTTGGTGCTTGCAGTTGACCGTGGGAGCCCTCAGCTTCCGGCCCCTGCTGCCATGCCTGTGTTCTACCATTGCAGACTCTAACCCTCTGAAACCATAAGCTCACATAAACTCCTTGTCCTGTAAGTTGCCTTGATTGTGGTCTCTTATTGCAGCAACAGAAAAGTAATCCATACCGAGGGGTATTTTCATTCCTTCTGTTGGAGACTAAGAGGTCTACCCCCCATCGCCATAACCCTGGGGCTCACCCTGGAAAGAAAGCTTGGGACAACAGGTTCAAAGAAGGAGAAGCAGCCCCAGGACACCGAGCCCTAGGAAAGTTGAAGCCCCTCCATCTCAGCCCTGCATTCTCCACACAAACACCAGAGTGCCCCCCAGAAAATGCCACTCTAAGATTTTCCTACAAACAGCCTGGCTAGCTCAACACCAGACAAAAGCAGAAGGAGAAGGGTAGCCAAGCCAGGCTGCCCATGCTTCGGTCAGCCTGAACCAAGATCCACACACAAGAGTCTTCAAGAGAAATTTCAAGCAGGCCCGGGTTCTGTGAAGGCACCAGCTCTGACCCCCACAGACTTCAGGAGTGCATGTCCCCATGAGTTATTGCATTAGCAAATGAAAAGTGAGTTATGTCCCTTGGTCATTTCACCTGGGAACTCTCCCAGGCTGCCAAAAAAACCAAACTATGCAGGAAGGCTACAGGACGCCCCCACCAGAGACAAGACACAAGTTTCACTTCATAAATCAACAACAAACCCAAAAGGCAACCAGCTGAAAAAAGGCCAGCTACACCAATAAAACATTTTCTTAATTCACCTCATTCTGGGTAATTGATTTTTTTTTTATTTCACGAACAAGTAATTTTTAATGTAAATAATAAACCCAGTTAACCGTGTATTCTCGTTGCATGTGGGATGACGAAGTTTTTATCTGAATTAATTAGGTGATTTTTCACTAATACAGATTTGTTGCTTTTACTTAAGACTCTGTTTTTAATAAAATTCCTCCTCTCCCTTACCCTTATTCCACTCTTTAAATGAAATGGAAGGCACTGGAAGGTGCTGTGGTATGTCTCCATGTTTGTTTCTTTAGAAGGAATGACTAATGAGAGAGTACACAGCATCTGTATGATATACCCAGCTTCCCCTGGGCAGGACGAGGGGTCCCCAGCCTTATTTAGAACATGCTTCTTATTTTATTCCTACATTATCCCTGCTACAGTCAACCAACATTCTGTGTGTCTTATCACTATATAATTTGAACACATTATAATTTGAACTTTAAGACGTAAACATCCTGGCAGTGGGTCGAAAACTCCAGCTCTTTTTCCAATGGAATCACACATCTGCCGTCTAAAGGGAGAATGGTCAGCCTGGCCACAAAAGGAGGCCCTGACCCACCTTCCCCTCTGCCTTGACATCTCCAGGTTTCCCAGCTCCCTGCAAGGCTGGGAGATGAGGGAGAGGAACTAAATTACTTTCACATCCTGCAATCCGTCTGGTATATTGGAACTGAGAAGCTGTCTCATGAAACCTGAGCCGCAGTCTTCCTTTAGATTATGATTTTAGTTTGGGGCATTTCATTTTATTTTTCTGGAGTAGATTTTTTTTTCAGCCGTTTTAAGCAATTTTTTACAAATTTCAATGAAAAGGTTAAAATTAAAGACTCAGTTTCACTATGCCCTCCATAGCAAAGGCCAATACCATGTAAGTTACCTTTTGCCTGGATCCAGAAGCCACACTTGAACACATGTGCATGCCACACACACCACACACCACACACCGCACACACACATATAATACATATAATTGTGTGTGTATATATATATATACATATATATGTATATGTATAATGTTATATGTATGTATGTATAGGATATTTCTAGAGGCAATAGTCTCTCATCATTATCTCCAGATCTAGAGGGAAGACCTTGGCTGTTTGTTCTCTCTCATTTCTTGTTATTCCAACTGTGGTCCTTAGAGCAGCAGCATGGCCATCACCTGGGCAGTGTGAGATACAGACTCCCAGACCCCAATCAGACATCCTCAACCAGAAATCTACAGTGTTTTACAGGCTGTCTCACAGATTCACTTTGGGCAAGTGTGTGAGGCATTGGTCTCATGCAGATTTGGAGTGTCCTCTCTCAGAAGGTCACTCAAACTCTTTCAAGACCTTTCTAGAATCTGATACACAGTCTAGTCTCCTGCAAGACCCTAGTAGAAGGCTTTGGGATTTGCAGTGGCGGCTACTCAAGCTGGGCAGCCTCTAGGGGAAGTCACTGGGGACATGCCAGGGGTGGTGATGGGAGTGGCCTCCCCTAGCCTCAGTGTTTCCACACAACAAAGCCATTAATTAAGATCAGCCTGGCTGCTGCTGGCAAAGCAGCCACTCTGGCATTCCCTGTCTGCCTGGGACTGGTGTGAGGTGTGAGAATCTGGGTAGCCTACGCTGTGACTCTGCCCTGCTGGTGTTGATTGTGTATGATTAATGATTTAAAGGAATAAAAAGAGAAAGGTCAACTTCTGAGTTCAAGACAGAGCAGCTACACAGGGAGTAATTAAGATACTTGTGTAAGCATGATTAATAAGCACATGCGGACACTCTCAGCGGTAAACAAGATGCAAGCAGATGGTTAGCATGGAAAAGGCTTTTCTCTTTTTTTCTCTCCTGAAAGCAATTTTTCAGTCGCTTGAAATTTGGCTTATGAATCCTTTTCCTGCCCCCACAAGTCTCAAAAAAAAAAAAAAACAACAACAACTCATTATCTCCACAATCTTGGGATAAGGAAAAAAAAGTAGCAGACCCCTTCCATGCCCCTTCATTCTCTGGTAAAAAACAAAAAACAAAAACTTACAATTTTATTTTATTTTTATAGCTAACTAGAGTATGCTTGTAAAATGGATGCAGCTCATCTTTGTTCCCCACCACCTTTTATGTCAGACGTCCCATGAATAGAGAGGCTGACAAGGTGGTTCATGAGGAGTCTTTTAACTCCCACCCACCACCTCTCCCTGCTGTCCGTGATGGGCACAACAGAGGCATCAGCTGTGGCGTTTCTGCAGCGTGCTGGCAGGTAGGCGTCAGAGCCGGCCGGTGGGCGCCCCGCTCCAACACTAATCAGCCCCAGTGTTCTTTTACAATCCATATCTAATTCGCAAGTTTCATTCTTTCTGAAAAACAATTACTAGGTTTTGAAGTTCATTGTGCATTTACTCAACTGTCTCTTCGCATTAATGTAAAGTGGGAACAAGAAAACAGAGTCAGCAGGGAAGGGAACATCAAAAGATGCTAAGAGAAGATGAAGGTTTTATTTTAAGACTAATATAATTACAGATGTGTGCAGTATTTTACAATAAGTAGGACACAAAAAGGTGTATCCTGGACCTTCGAGAGAGAGGCTATGTGTGCAGAGAGAAAGAAACGCAGAAGTAGAGACATTCTATACACACACACACACACACACACACACACACAGACACACACACACAGACACACACACACACAGACACACACAGACACACAGACACACAGACACACACTCTCTCTTTCTCCTAAAAGGAGGGAGAAGAAAAGAGAAGGTCATTTATGACTTCAGAAAACAAAAAGATTTTCCAGGATCAACCAATGAAGAATCTGTCTTGCTTGGCAAGACAATAATAAGGCGATGGCGGCGTGGGCAGACTTAGTTTTCTCCCTCAGTAATGAAAGGGAGAAGGGAGAGGGGAAGGAAAGAGTACAGAGAAAACAGTGAGACTTCGGGATGGGGAGGGAGCCAGAGCTTTAGACAGGGGAACAAAAATGCCAACCTTAATGAAGAGGATACTGTCAACATTGTGCTTCTGAATTCTCTTCTTGAACGTCCTGGGGGCAAAGCTGACAGCCCCAATTGTTCTTGTTCCACAGGGCCACATGTGCACACCCCTTACTCCCAACAAAGTGCCATGCACCTCCCAGGGCCACCTCGGCAGAGCAGCCAGGCCTAGAGTTCACCCATCCTAAGCTAGCCTCGGGCCAGCCATTCTGCTTCCTGCCCCTAGGATCTGCCTCTGGAGAGCTTCTTCAAGCCTTGCAGACAATTTGGGCTCCCAGACAGAATCCATGCCACTCAAGTCCACATGCTTCCAAGATGACAAAGGTCTCAAAGCAATGGTCCTTGAGGGCAAGCATGGGGCTTTGAGAACAGGTATGTGCCTGCCTCTCCCTCACAATCACCAGAAAGAAGAAGACCCTAACACCACCACCCCCCGAGAAAATTCTAGCATGATCACATGATACATGGCCTACCATCTCAAACATCTTTATTTATGTAGTCCACTTTATTCTGAGCACTGTCTTAGTAGTTCTGAAGCCACTCATGTCCCAAAGATGTTGGGGAAATAAATTTCTAAAGATGGGGAGTGAGGATGCTTAAAATTAATAGGTCACTCAAAATTACGTTACTCAAAGTACAATGAGGTGCTTTCCTTCAGAAAGTCTCATGCGACTATGTCCCATGAGTCATCCCTGGATATTTCCCAAACTCACTTTGACTTCAGGAACCTCGGCCTCCCTCGAACTTGGGTTCCACAGAACATTCTTTGAGGATCCCGCTGCCCATTTGAAAACATTCTATTCTTTGAAGGCAGTGACAATGCCCCCTCATCTTTCCCCTTCCTTGGCCAGAGCACAGCGGGCTCACAAGATTATCTCTCTGAGGTCTAGTTGCTTCCCTTTGATTCATGTTTTCCACCCTGACCCGCCTTCCATATTTTCCCATTCTCTTTGAACTCTGGGAAGCCACTGCTGAGCTCAGGGGAGACTCCTTTCCACCACACAAAGGGAAGCAAGGGGCTTTGCAGGCACCTTCTAATTCCCCTCCAACAACACCAGGCTTTTTCCTATTCACCCCACAGTAACAGGAAGGATGAAGTGCAGTCTTTTTGTCCAGAGACTGTAACTGTTTTTTAGTCACTTCAGGTTAAATAGGAGTTTGGGGAAATGGTATTTATAAAATAAAAAAAATCTAAACACAGTGGATCAGAGAAGAGGAAGAGTCTCCAGCCCTGGCACAGCCACACTCTTCACTCACACGTCCCTCTCTCAGGATGTACAGTTCTGAAGAACAGAGGCAGAGGCAGAGAACACAAATTCATGGACTCCACAAGCCGTGCAGTTGAGAGGAAAAACTAGATGCGTCTTTTCTTTCTACTTTTTGTGTGTTTTTCTTTTTTACATGCTGTGCTCTGCTTTGTTTTAGTGTGTGGCAGGGTCTCTTGTGCCACAGTCAGACTTGGAACTCACTAAGCATCGAAGGCTAGCCTTAAACTTCTAATCCTATGGAACAGCAGGATGGCAGGTATAAGCCACCACGCCTTTGTGTACTGGGATCCTTGTCTTAGGACTCAGGACACAGCACTTACATGGTTTATCTGACTCCCCAGGCTCCTGCCTCACCCCTCACTCAGCCTACAATTCCATGCCATCACTAGAGGAAAGCCACTATGCTCCTTTCCTGCTCTGGTCAACATTTAAAGCTACACGCAACCCCGAGAAGTAGGTATGTTTCTACTCCCATTTTACAGATGAGAAAAGTGAGAAATACAAAGACTAAAGGAACCTCTCCAAGGTCACATGGCTAGGGCATGAAGAGCTAGGCTTATAACCCAGGCATCCTGACTCTCTGTTCTAAAGTGGACTTTGCCAGGTACTGTCACTCTCAAGTATCTGTCTCAGTGCACCACAACCCAAGTGCCCACCAAGCTTCTTCCCAAACCTTGTCTTCCATGGTCCTCCCTAACCCTCCACTCACTATTAGCTTAAGTATTCCAGCCCTAAAATCTTTCTGACCAATCCAAAGGCCACTGTCCCCGCTGTGCGCTCCTGCCTCTTCCAGTGGACTGCTAACAACACATTCTCTTGATTTGTGGCATGGCTTTCAATGTGGGGGTGACATTGCCTCCTTGACCAGACTTTCAACTCCATGAACCTTTAACCTTTAACCTGCTAACAATGCCCTGCACGCACTGAGCATATGCTAATCAAAAAATAAAATAGTGCATAGAAATAAACAAATCATTAACAAATTAACAGAAGGTGCTAATAGGCTGAATAAATGAATGGCATCTTCCTGATACTACCCAGGGCTTGATTGAGACAGGCTTTCTGAGGTGTCAGGGTCAATTCCATATCTCTCCTACATTCCCTTCCTCTCTGGAGGCCAAACTTCCACACTATTGTCTCTCAGGCTAGCCCACAAATGAGATAACAGGATGCTTAATTTTACATCAACCCGTTAAGCTGCTTTAAACACTTAATATTCCCCAAATGTAGTTAAATATATGAACTTGCACTTAGAGTTGTCAACAAAGCATTGACGATTTGCTTTATAGTTGCATGTTAATCTACAATCTGTTTAATGCAATCCAATACATTATTCGGGATGGTGATGTATAAATTTAAGTCTTAGACCATGAAATATCATTTAGGATTAAAACTCTAATCTCTTAACAGGGGAGATGCCTGCTCACAAAAGCAGTGTCTGAGAGTCTCTAGGTATAAAGGGTAGTGCCCCCGCCACTGGTCACCAGTCACTAGGAAAGGTACTAAGGACAGGCTGGTATTGGAGTATGGGGAGAGGGGTGAGAACATTCTTGGGGCTGAGAAGATGACTCAGTGAGTAAATGCTTGTTGTCCGAGTATGAGGACCTGACTTTAGAGCCCCAACATCCACATACAAAGCTAGGCATGCCAGCAAACACCTTTAACTCCAGTGTTCAGAAGGCAAAGACACCTGGGTGCCTAGGGCTTGCCAGCCGGCCAGCCTAGCTGGAGTGATCTCCAGGTTCAATGAGAGAATTATCTCAGAAAATAAGGTAGAGGGTGATGGAAGAAGACAGCTGATATAACCTCTGCTTCCACATGAACTAACTCTCTCTCTCTCTCTCTCTCTCTCTCTCTCTCTCTCTCTCTCTCACTCACACACACACACACACACACACACACACACACACACGCACAATGCACTCATGAGCACATGCACACATATACACACTTCTTTGTCTCCAGCTAAAGATTCACTCAGAACCATGGCTTGCTGTCTCCTCCTCCTCGAGTCCTTAGAAGCAGAATGGGAGTAGTGGCGGCAGCTTACACAATGCAACCAGATGAAGCTAATGTTTTTACTCTTCCCATTTCTGAGGTGAAGAGACTACAGCCCAGAGGAAAGCTCACTCGGGCAGGACCAGACACTGCAGCACAGGCCATCCATCCACATCTACCCACCCTGGGCTGTTAGCCTCACTCATCCTGCTTTCCTGCCCACACAAACCTTCATCATCAGACTGACTAACACGCTGAAAACTAGAAGAGCATTGCAAAATCCTTGCCATAAAATAACTGTCCAGCGAATTCTCTGGAAACAAGATAGGGCTACAGTGAGTAAAGAAAATAAATGCTAAAACTGAGTCCTTATTGCTGTGAGAAAAATCACAGTTAACAGAATAAATGAGGCAAGAATGAAAGAGAGAAGGGGATGGGAGGAGGGCATTAAGATGTCAAAAGGGGATGACAAGAGGGCTCCCAGGATGAACACTAGTGACCTGCATCATGGAGAGGGGGGTCTAGAAACTGTAGAGGAAGGCAAGGTGAAGATGAGACCCAGGGACACACCAGGCCTGGACCCAAACATACGGAAGTGCTGGCTTCACGGTCCAGTAGAATGTCATCTGTCAGCACAAGAAGCCTCCACCAACAGAGATGGCACAAGGCCTACACCTTTTAGCCTAGAAGACCCATCCTCTGCCTTCTCCCTGCCTACAGCAGCAACAGGCACTCTGAAAAGGGCATCTGCCACCCGTCCATGCTCCATGCTCCACAGAGTCCTGCCAAGAGCCAGGTTCTGCTTTACTGGGGAAGACTCCAATACCAGGGCCATACCATCTTGGCTTACTATGCCCTGAACACAAATAGCCTTGCCATGTCTTCATGGCAAAGCAGGAGTCCCCCAGAACACTGAAGTGAACAGGTGGGCCTCAAGGACATGGGTGGTTTGTCCCATGGCCAAGTGCACAATGGGCCAGCTAGAAAGATATTAGCAAGAATACTTAAAACAGATTTTAAAAAACAGAATATTCACTGTTCTAAAACAATTCCATAGATAAGAGAATAAATGGCCAAGGGGATGGTCAGCCTCTGACAGAAATGGTCACTGAAGCCTTAACCACCTGTGTCTCACTGTCTGGAAATGATGTCTCCTTTAGAAGATCAAAGCCCTTACAGGGCATGTGGAGAGCACAGCTGTGCTGTTTGCTCTCCATATAGACATTCAGGTGATTGCAGACTGCCAAAGTGCTTTTAGTTATAATAGGGAATGTAAAGAGTTAGCAATGCTTGTTTTGACAGCCACTGAAAGAGATTCATCGGTTACACATACCTCTTAAAATGCCCAAATCTTCAATGGAGAAGTCGATTATAGCAAAATCCCAATATTATTGTTTTTGTGAACACACACAAGCATAGAGAGAGAGAGAGAGAGAGAGAGAGAGAGAGAGAGAGAGAGAGAACTCTTCGAATATTTCTCCTCCCTGGCTCTGAGGGGAAAGAGTTTGGGAAATCAAGTACAGCTGCCAGGAGGCTCCATGACCAGTGTGAAATCATTTAGGAGAAATCCACCAACAATGGGAGCAAAGTTAATTGAACTGTTTAGCCTCCCAAACCAGAAAAGTGTCACTTGACTTGAAAGAGGGACATTGTGACTTCCAGCCACTGAGCAGTAAGGGTCTCTTTTGAGTTCCCACTTTCTTCTCCAGTACAGGCCTTTCCCATGCTTACTCTAACTGCTTCGGATATAAGATATGTCCTCTTTCTTCCCTGAGAGCTCTTTAGTGTCAGACATCCCACTTTGTCAACCTTTCTTTCAAGCTGCCCTGGAGATGGACAGTTCATGTCCAGGCATGACCTGAAGCTTGGCTTTACCTTTGGTGCTAAATACACCCAAGAGACACAAGCTGGCCAGTCTTTATGCTAGTAAGTCAAGAGGAGGAGACAGGGTAGGGCAGAGAGGAAAGAACAAGACACAAACCATGGAACGACATAAGGAGCGACAGACTGGAAATGTTGTGAATTTCCCACTTACAGAGATGAAAGCTGTGCCCATTTATTCCCACTCCAGATTGGGTCTTCAAGTTCCAAAAGGAAACTTAGGTCAGTTATCATCAATATACTGCCAGGTGGGAAATGGAGAATGGTCTAGATTCAACCTACCTGACACTGGCGAGCTAACTTGTCCAAGAAACATTCTAAGAAGATGCAACATCTCCAACATATAAATATGTCTACATGTCTTAACCCAACTAGGTAGTAGAGCCTCAGCCACATCCTATTAAAACAACCTAATCTCCAAAAACAATTACTTCAGAGCCAGGTAAGAACTCTCATCGGGGCCCTGCTTCCCCGCTTCCTGATAGTCCTATCTTTCAGTCAGAAAAAGACAGCATGGTCATCACAGAGGTGAGCACACTGACTGCTGGTGTGAAAACGTCCTTGTGATGGTAAGCTGGGCCTCAGACTCGGCAAGGCAAACATCAGACAACAATAAACTTCTTCAGGAACTTTAAGACACCTAAGATGCCAAGTTCTGGAAAAAGTACTATTACCCCATCAATATGAGGGGCATGGTAAAAATGCTAGGGTCTTTTTTTTTTAATGTGTTTATATTTCAAGCTTGAGATTCTGTAAAAGTGGAGCACAAACACAAGTCCATGGATTTTAGATGCAAGGAGGTGCATTTTCATACTCAAAAAGTAAATACTTGGTGCCAAAACTCTAAGTCTGCTAAAGAAACTCCCTCTAAAAGATGAGGGAGAGGTGGGAAGATGACTCACTCAGTAAGCTGCTTGCCTTACAAACATGAGGCCCCGTGTTTGACCTCCAGTACCCACTTAAAAATCCAAGTAGGGTGACACACACCTGTAATCCCAGCACTGGGGGGAGGTGAGGCAGGGGAATTCCTGAGGCTCACAGCCAGTGACCCTAGCCTAACATGTGAGCTCCAGGCCAATAAGAGACCTTGTCTCATAGAAAGTGAACAGTTTTCCTATGTTGTCTTCTGGCTTCCCAACTGGTAAGGTGGCTGGCCCCTGCACACACATAAGCTCTCCTAGGGAGGCAAAAGAACTCATATTCATTCACACCATGTCTGTGCAAGAATGAACATTCACCTGGCCCACCCCAATCTCCTCCACCTTCCTTTGCTTCTTTGGCTAAGGAGAAAATGTAAACAATTTTAACT